>NW_024711292.1:3850611-3998111 GCF_018991925.1 Homarus americanus | reverse complement strand
CATAAGTCACTACACACAGTTAATTAGGCCTTATCAGGTAACAAGAGAGATTTGATGGTAATTTAATGCGTTGAGGTAGTTTAGTTGCTAAGGTCTTTAACTCACCGTTCATTGTGTGTGTGTGTGTGTGTGTGTGTGTGTGTGTGTGTGTGTGTAAAACTAAGATTATTTGGACCACCTGAAGAATCTCCACCCTAGCTTATTTCACCTAAAGATTAACCACCCCAACGCTAACCTAACTTAGCCTAACCAAATTTAACCTAACAATACTTAACCTAACCTAATTTAACATAATTTAATTTAGTTTAGCCTAACCTAACCTAACCTAACCTAACCTAACCTAACCTAACCTAACCTATCCTAACCTAACCTCATCCCCCAAATAGTGTTAGGATGGTTAATCATAAAGTGAAAAAGGTGATTCAAGACATTTTTGCTTGCTTCCTATTCTACACAATATAACAGTTAAATGCTAATTATGTGAGGTATATAAGTAGTACTGCTTAACCTGCTGTTCCTAGGAGTAAGCAGGAAAGATAATTTTGCTTAACTCGTATTCAAAGTTACTGACGATGCTGAAATTATTGAAACAAAATTTAAAATAAACGGTAAGACAACTTTAAACTAAATTTTTAACATCAAAACAAATTAAAAACAACTATATATTCGAGTTAGATTCCTTATAATTAGTAAAGATATAAAATAAATCGTATAAATAGGAAAGCCATTTTTTAATTGCGGCTCCTGGCAAGTGGCAACAGTCAGTACATTGTGTTCGACTGGTGGTGGTGGTTAACCTTGGCCAAGCCGCTCTAACGTTGGCTTCACTCATCGTCGAATACCAAAGCTGGAGATAATAATCTTACACCTGGGCCACCACTCACACACCAGTCTCTGTGATAATTATACATGTCCCCTAACTCATGTTTAAAGAACGTTAAGTAATGTTGGGTAAGTCTCATTGTCATTCAGAGTACCATTTTAGAGGTTAAGTTATATTTGGGTTCATCTGATGATTAGACACGTTAATTTATTTCACCTGATGATTGGGTTAGGTTAGGTTAGTCAAAATTTGGTTAAGTAAGGTTAGACAATATTTGGTTACGTTAGTTAGACGAGATTTGGTTGGGTTAGGTTAGACAAGATTAGGTTAATTTAAACTTACGAAGTTAAGGGAATCCACCCTTGTCAAGTAACAGTGAATTCAAAGTGCGTCAACAGTATCTCCCGTCTGTCTAGTGTTGTTGATGTGAGGACTGAGAACGTAGTCTGACTGGTTGATCACTTAAGCGAGACGCAAAAAAAGTAATAAAAAACATAGAGACGAAAATAGAATTAAAACTACTGAGACTCGACTAAACTATAATGTGTTTCTCCAGATGACGGAATAAAGAAAAAATCATGCATATTAATATCGGTCATTCTCTAGTGAATATTACACCCCCCCCCCCCACCCCCACCCCACACACACACACACATGGAACTTCGTATTTATATAACAGGGAAAGAGAAAATAAAATAAAATAAAATAAATTATTATACTGTATTGCTTTTCCGGTGCAATTGTATTTTTTTCGAGTATTTTTGACTTACCGATTTCAGACAGAAACTTAAATTTTCGCTGGAGACACTATTTACATGTCTCAGATCAAACAACAATGACCCTTAGTGGATAAATAATTACTTAAAGAACATTATTGGTCAAAGGAAAGTTATAGGTAGGAGGATAAACAGGGCCAAATTTACCCCAAGGATTATTATAAGGTATTGGCCGGTAGGGTTAAGACCGAGATAAGGAAAGCAAAGAGGAATAATGAGCTGAGGATAGCAAAGGAGGAGAAGACAAACCCCAAGGGATTCTATCAATTGGATCAAACTAAAACACGAGAAAAGATTGGGCCAATACAGTCAGATACCGGCGAGCTAACTGATAACGACTGAGAAATGAGCAATAATCTGAACAAATATTTTTCAACAGTTTTCACCCCCGAAAATTTAAACATGATACCCGAGGCACCGGCTCTATTCAGAGATAGTGAATAAAACAAATTAAGCGAGATAGTAGTGACTAGTAACGATGTTAGTAAGCAAATAGACAAACTAAAGCCTAATAAGTCACCTGGTCCCGATGAGATATTTGCCAGAGTATTAAAGGAATGTAAGGAAGAGCTTAGTATGCCCTTAGCAAGGTTCTTTAACATGTCCTTAAAAACAGGTGTAATACCAGAATCCTGGAGGATAGCGAATGTAATACCGATTTTGAAGAAGGGGGATAGATCACTATCCTCTAACTACCGTCCAATCAGTCTAACATCAATTGTAGGCAAATTACTGGAAGCAATCATTTCAAACTCTATTCGAAATCACCTGGAGAAGCACAAATTGATCAATGATTCCCAGCATGGCTTCACAAGCAGGCGTTCATGTCTAACTAATCTATTAACATTCTTTTCATCAGTTTTCGAATCTGTGGATGATAGGGCACAATTATGATGTGGTATGTCTCGACTTTAGCAAAGCCTTCGACAGAGTCCCCCACGAAAGACTAATAAGAAAGGTAGAAGCACATAGCATTAAAGGTAATATTCTAAAATGGATTAGGGCGTGGTTACAGGACAGGAAACAGCGAGTGAGCATAAACGGCACTAAATCCCATTGGAGCAACGTCACTAGTGGAGTTCCCCAAGGCTCAGTACTTGGACCATTTTTATTTATTATATACATAAACGACATAGATATCGGCATAGACAGCAACATAAGTAAATTTGCTGATGACACTAAAATAGGACGTGTAATTAAATCTGACGAGGACTCCGCAAAACTACAGGAAGATCTAAAAAAAATTTTCGAATGGTCTGAAAAATGGCAGATGAAATTCAATGTGGACAAATGTAAAGTACTCAGTATAGGAGATGTAAACAGGGAAACCAGTTACCAGATGAACACCGATGCCATTGTGAAATCCGACTGCGAGAGAGATTTAGGAGTAATGATAAGTAGGAATCTTCAGCCAAGTAAACAATGTGTTTTTGCTCGTAAGAAGGCTAATAAAGTACTTGGGTTCATACAAAGGAGTGTTAGTTACAAGACTAGCGAGGTCATCTTAAGATTATATCTTGCGCTTGTGAGACCTCACCTGAATTACGCAGTTCAGTTCTGGTCACCGTATTACAGAATGGATATAGAATCCTCGGAAAGAATTTAGAGGAGAATGACAAGTCTAATCCCGGGCATTAGGAACCTTGAGTACAGAGAAAGGTTAAAGCATCTTAATTTGCACTCCCTCGAGTGACGTACTGTAGAGCGAGGGGCGACATGATAGAGGTGTATAAATGGAAGTCAGGGCTAAACAAAGGGGACATTACAAAGGTACTAAAACTATCATACCAGGAGCGAACTCGTAACAATGGTTTTAAATAAGACAAATTTAGATTTAGACGCGAAATAGGTAAACACTGGTTTGGAAACAGAGTAGTGGACGAGTGGAACAAGTTAACAAACATCATCATTAACTCTAATACGCTGGCTAGCTTCAAACATAGGTTGGATGTTTATATGAGCAATAGGGGTTGGGTGTAAATGGGACTGCCCAGTATGGGCCAATAGGCCCGCTGCAGTTTCCTCCATTCTTATGTTCTTATGTTCTTATGTATGTTCCCGCCATTCACCGTGAGTCTCGGTGTCACGTGACTGTCGCAAAATGGCTACTCTGTGAACGGGTGTTCTTTCTCGGCTTGGCAAATCATTCGTGTCCATTTGAAAATGAACCCGCTAGCATTTATATTTTTAAGTCTCAATGCCAGCCTCTGTGAAGTGCTACTGGCGTTTATATGCAAAATATAGAACGAGTGTGGAAGGATATCAAGCGTTTGGTGCAACTTGACGACAATGAGAAGGAACATTACCGACAATATATCGCTTTGTACATGTTCCAAGCTGGATACAACGATCACGAGACTATATTCCACCACTTCCTCCTACAAGAAGCATCACTTTATCCTGTAGCCTCTGTTAATTAAAGTAAGTTTAGGAGGTTTTGCTAGATTTCATTTCGTCAGATTTTGCGCGTTTTTACCCCACAATTTCCCTTTACTTCATAACCCTGCCCACTTTATGTAACCAATATTGTTTGCAATTGGGAGGGAGGTGGTGTGGTGTGGTTTAAATCTCCATAATGGTTCATTTACAACGTAATCTGTACCTCATCTTAGAATCTATTATTTTAACGAGTCCCAGAAGACTCCCTGCCACCTTTCTCATAAAAAGAAAAAGACGTCAGGCGCACTCGTAAACATTTTACCCAAGGATGCAGCCAAAAGTTGAGCTGTTTGAAATATAAAGCTATGTAATACTGTCAGGGCCGGATTCAGGAGTGGGCAAAGTGGGCAGCTGCCCAGGGGCCTCCACAATCTGGGGGCCTCCACAATCTGGGGGCCTCCACATGTGCGGTAGTCGCTATATCAGGTCTGGTCGACTTGAAACCACATGAATGACTCCAGTCATGTCTCACTTTTGTGTGTGTGTGTGTGTGTTGGGAATTTGTACACTATCAATAAATATACAGTTAATTAAAAATTTCTCAGTGTTCTAATTTCCTCAATATAACTGCATATGGCTTCAAAATTCTCCAAAGAAGTGTTAAAATTTTAAAAATTTCCCCAGAGATCCACCAATCTTTATTGTTGAGAAGAATACTTACAGCAGTGTGTGTTTCAGCATAGGAAATCCTTGAGTCGCCGGTAACTGGTAGATTTATAGCAGGTACTGGGCAGAAGAACGTTTCAGATCCCGGTAATGTTGGCCGGATGACAACCCACTGATTCACTTCTGCTCTCCAAGCTCTACATTCAGTTATAGTCGCCTGATTATAACAAAAATATCAAGATTTGCACCACAATACACTGTTTTGGCCAAATATTCGTGCACCAATAAATCATTGTTTACTTTCGGAGTGACGTAGGTTCTAATACGAGGCCGAGAGTCTCGTGTCAACTGGTTTAGTTTATTCACGTTGTTCAGAAGCTTCCCCACCACTTTTAATTACTTATACAACAATTTAGTTTAAGAATATATTGTTGTTTTAACGGTTTAGATACTTCCCTGAATTCCTGCCACTGTTCACTACGTATTTTATTTTTTACACAATGCAACAACTTCTAAAAACAGGAGATTATATTTTAGACTTTGAGACGACATTACTGAGTGCCATTCATAAACTCATTATTCATTACTAATACAAGTAAATGTTTCTTAAATTATAATTAAAAGTCAGTTTAATAAAAAAAATAGTGTATTATTTATTTAAAAACTCTCTTAGTCAAATGAGATTTTAACTTCAACATAGATAATATTGTACCACAAAATAAATATCTAATATTTATAAGAGAGGCAAGTATTATTATTATTATTATTATTATTATTATTATTATTATTATTATTATTATTATTATTACGTCAGGTGATTTATTAGCCGCTACCAACCGAGACTTTCTCGCAATTATCATTCCTATACTGCCAGATTTCCAGATTAATAACTTACTATTTTCCTATCTAAATCATATAATATCTATTCTAATCTCGCCCTCTGTATTTAAATAGTATATTTATTAAACTCTTCACATAAGACGTATTTTGAAATCATTAAGACTAATTATATTTAATTTTATTTACAATAGATACGATACTTGAATATTTTCGTATATTTCAGCGTTTGTTTAACTCGGTATCTTCCTGCCTTGATCTGACTGATGGAAGTGTTTGGCGAATAAGAAATGTTTGTATAAGTGCGACGGCTAACCGAGGCCAGTGAATTGTTCTTGGTATTATGGTAATAAATGTAGTCTTCAAGTATAAACTAACCATTAACCTTGCCTAACCTAAGCTACCCTTACGTAACCTAACGTAACCCACATTAACCATACCTCACCATACAATATCAAAACAAACCTGATCTAACCTAACCACGCATTATAATCTTAACCTAACCTAATGTCACCTAAACCAGCATTGTATAACCTAACCTAACCTAACCAAACCAGCATTATATTCTATGACTAAAAGTGTATTATCACACATCTCGACAAACGTTTTTATGGCGTACAATTAGACCACGTGAGCAGACGCGTGGCTCGATTCCTCTCAGACCTTTTTTTTTATATAGTAACGCTTGACCTTGATAGTGAACCGGTGCCAGAGAGAGGCCTTCAACAACGCCAGATGGTAGAGAGAGAGAGAGAGAACTGTGAAGGATACAGACCTTGACGAACGCCATAATGTCCACCCTAGTCTGTGAGTGTGTGTGTGTGTGTGTGTGTGAACAAGGGAAGTGGAAGTATGTGGTATAAGGTATGCAAGAGTTAGGTGATATGTCGTAAGCTGGAGGTATGATGGTATGTGGTATGTGGTATGCTGGAGATATGTAATGTGTTGAAGGCATGAGATATGTGGTATGCTGGAGGTATGTGGTGTGTTGTATACCTGGTCTAACAGGTGAGTGATCAGCCACCTGGTCAGCCCGAGGCCACAGCACCAGTAGCTGCCACCTGTGTGTACCTGTCCCTCCTCTCCCTCCCTCCCTACCACCCACTGAAACTCCTCCCTCCTCCTCTCTCCATCTCTCCCTCCCTCTTACCACCACTGAAACTCCTCACCCCCTCTCCTCCCCTCCCCCACCCACTGGGCTCCTCCTCTCTCCACCACCAACACCAGCCTTGCTCCCTCGCACATGCTCCTGTGTTTCCCCAGTTACCCCTCCAATGCTGTACTATACCCCTCACTTCCCCTACAGCCCCCCAAAGGTACCTCTCAAAGCTTGGGTTTGATTGTGTCGTATCTTTTATGCATAGTTTCTCTGTCCTACCTGTGTGTGTGTGTGTGTGTGTGTGTGTGTGTGTGTGTGTGTGTGTGTTGTAAAAGATATCTTCCTCACTGAAAAATCAAGTCAAATAACATTAACATAATTGATAGCTAGAAGATCTCATAAGTATAACAGTGTGGATACTGGACACTGCACTCGGTCAGTTTCATTTCCTCAACTGTAACGTTAGGTACAGTCGCCCACAAGCGTTCCCTTTGCCCGTGGTGGTGAAACTGAGTCGCAGGAATGAGTCACCGAACTTATTGACTAAACCTGACTTTTTATCTTTTTTAGGGGGTCAATACTGCTTCATTTTAGTAGGGAACGAGCTTTTGAACCCCGTCTGTACCTATTTATAGCTGGGTGGACTGAGAGTGCCCTAGAATCAATCCAGGAACCCTTAGGTCATGTGGTGAGTGTTGTTTCACCTCAGCCACCGCAACCTAGCACTCTTTATGAAGGATCTCTGAATACATTTTCTTCTTCAAGCTTTTAGAGAAAATTAACAAAATATATAATACAAGTAACTAAAGGTCAGTTACTATCTGTACTGTATTGACCTGTAATGACCTGTACTGCGTTGACCTGTAATGACCTGTACTGCGTTGACCTGTAATGACCTGTACTGTGTTGTGTATACCTGAGAACTATTTACAAGTCAATAAATTTGTAGCAAGAAGGAAAACTTTGCCAGATCATAAACACATTTATGAGATTCAGTGTTGATGTAACCCAGCACTAGATGTCTCTGTATAATCATCAACCTCGTAATTATAACAACGCTTAAAGAAACTTAGTTGTTGAAGAGCTGTAAGTCATTAATACTATCAACAACTGAAGATAAATACGGTACACATAAATAACAATACATAACAATAATTAAAGTTCAAGGAAAATCTTTACCTCTGGTCTATTGTGTTACTGAAACTGGACATATTTTCCTAGTTCTAAGAATAGTTCCCGAGAGATTATTACTGATTAAAAGATTATCTGGTATTCTACACACGCTACTCACACAGTCTTTTATAATGTGTGTGTGTGTGTGTGTGTGTGTGTGTGTGTGTGTGTGTGTGTGTGTGTGTGTGTGTGTTTACGTGTGTTTACAAAGTCCCTTAGGTTAGGTTAGGTTAGCACTAGAAAAAGTTAGGAGACGTTCAGCTCAGATTAGTTTAGCGTTCAGGAAATTAATCTCCAGGTGAAATAAACTGGAGGAGCTAATCTTCAGGTCTTTTCTATAGTTTTATTTACTAGCCTTCTCTTACACAACCTCAGAAAGACCAGTCAACGTAACGATTAAAGGAAGAAAAAAATCAACAAAAAATATTATGTGACAAATATTTACTTAGGGAGAATTGTGAAGGTACACACAGCTATCAATCTTACCTTCACTGAAAACACAAACTGAGAACAAATTTACACTAGAATATTTAACAAGAGAAGTAAACAGTGGAATACAGGCGGTAGGAGAGAGTTGTGATATTTAGTGGGTATTTAATCCTTGGAGGATGAGTGGGTTAAACCATCTTCCTCAAAAGTGTTAAACCATCTTCCTCAAAAGTGTTAAACCATCTTCCTCAAAAGGGTTAAACCATCTTCCTCAAAAGGGTTACACCATCGTCCTTAAAAGGGTTAAACCATCTTCCTCATAAGGGTTAAACCATCTTCCTCAAAAGGGTTAAATCATCGTCCTTAAAAGGGTTAAACCATCTTCCTCAAAATTGTTAAACCATCTTCCTCAAAAGGGTTAAACCATCTTCCTGGAAAGGGTTACACCATCGTCCTTAAAAGGGTTAAACCATCTTCCTCAAAAGGGTTAAACCATCTTCCTCAAAAGGGTTAAATCATCGTCCTTAAAAGGGTTAAATAACTATCCTCATAAAGATTAAACTCTGATAATCAAATTATTAAAATCCTTAAAAGGTTTAAAACATGGGTATCAAAAAGGGTTAAATCATCGTCATCAAAGGGTTAAACTATGATAATCAAAGGGTTATATCATCGTCATCAAAGGGTTAAACTATGATAATCAAAGGGTTAAATCATCGTCATCAAAGGGTTAAACTATGATAATCAAAGGGTTAAATCATCGTCATCAAAGGGCTAAACTATGATAATCAAAGGGTTAAATCATCGTCATCAAAGGGCTAAACTATGATAATCAAAGGGTTATTTCATCGTCATCAAAGGGTTAAACTATGATAATCAAAGGGTTAAATCATCGTCATCAAAGGGTTAAACTATGATAATCAAAGGGTTAAATCATCGTCATCAAAGGGTTAAACTATGATAATCAAAGGGTTAAATCATCGTCATCAAAGGGCTAAACTATGATAATCAAAGGGTTATATCATCGTCATCAAAGGGTTAAACTATGATAATCAAAGGGTTATATCATCGTCATCAAAGGGTTAAACTATGATAATCAAAGGGTTAAATCATCGTCATCAAAGGGCTAAACTATGATAATCAAAGGGTTATATCATCGTCTTAAAAAAAAAAGTGTGAAATAATCGTCCTAAAAGGGTTAACAAATAGTCTTCAGATGAGGAAAAGTTTGGGGCAGCCATTCTCATTCACATCATCTCTTGCCCTTGAACAACCACCCAGAGTTGACAAGTACTGTCCGAACACAACAAAACCTTAAACATTAAACACAACTACAAAAAAAAAATAAACAAACACAAAACCGAAATAGGAACTTGGAATGCGAGGACAAATTATGTGGTGGGGTGGGTGGGGGGGGGGTTATAACTTTTTTTTCTCGGGAGATGAAAAGTTTACAGTAAGATATTCTAGGATTGCGTGAAATAAGATGGATATAGGTTTGAATAGCATACAGGTGGTAGGAAGCATGAAGGGAGATGTTGGTATTCTTATAGACCAGAAGATGTATGAGGGGATATTGGGTAGTCTCAGACAGAGTTCTCTTAGCCAGTGGACTTGATAATAATACACATTTATGCACCAACTAATGTGTGAGAGTAAAGTTTTATGAAGATTTAAAGAAGGCAAAAGAGGCCGAAAAGTTTATTGAATGTCTTATTATAATAGATGATCTAAATGTAAAGGAAATGAAGGGGGAAAAGAACCACCAGAAACAGGACCACATAGTTTGGAAAATAGCAATAAAAAATGAAAAAAAAAGATCAATTAATAATCTCAAATACCTGGTTTTCAACATGACTCTATATAGCTATCAGTATACATAGATGTCACCCCAGGTTGATGTAAATAATATTCTCAAGAACCAAAGAGACATTATACATGCTAACTATATGTACAGTCCCCTTCACTAGTGCGTTTACAGGGGCTCGTCATATAAACATTCCACAAATCATTACATTGAGATTTTTTTTTTAAATATTGTTTTAATTTGATTCCATAGTGTATTTACTACTACGAATTTCCTTCTGTCGAATGTAAACAAACACAGCGCTGCCACATTGTATAAAACCTGACGAGTCCCTGTAAATGCACTAGTGAAGGGGACTGTACGTGGATGGCAGCATGGGACCAGTTTACCACCCAGTATGACCTCAATAACAACACGTCAGCCACACTGCCTTCCTCACACATTCCTGCGATGCATTCTCTCACCTTATCCAATGGCGTGTAGTGCATCTTAACTGCCTCACCAGTAAATATATAGAAATAAATGCATTTTCAACGCTAAGTTAAATGGATATCTATTCCAGTCTAGTTCCCTCGCAAAGTTAAAAGCTACGTAATATGTTCCATCTCGTTGGTTAGTTTTATAAGCTATAGCCGTCTTGACACACAATCCTTCGTTTATTTTAGCTTCTTCAGGTAGCTGGGTTGAGATACACTTGGGATAATGATCTCTTGAAAAGTAAATTTGAGATTAGATGACTGATTAACCTTATTTCACCTAAAGATTAACCATCCTAATACAATTTGGGGAGGATAAGGTTAGGTTAGGTTAGCTAAGGTTAAGTTCGGTTAGGTTAGCGTTAGGGTGTTTAACGATTAGGTGAAATATGCTGGGGTGGAGATTCTTCAGGTGATCCATCTAATCACCAACCTGTGAGAAATATTTCATTAATGCTACAAAAAAAAAAGATTTTATCAAATATTCTCGTAAAATTTCGATGCCAACAATAAGTTATAATCACTTAGAAGAAAAAGTCACTCAATAAATTCAATATATAATGATCGTTGTCGAGCATAAGATAAAAAAATATATATTATTCAAGTCCACAGACGAGTTTAGACCTTTTACGGATCTTGTTCTTGTAATTGATGTTTTTTCTGTAATATTATGTAAATACTCTCTCTCTCTCTCTCTCTCTCTCTCTCTCTCTCTCTCTCTCTCTCTCTCTCTCTCTCTCCATAAATACATTCGTGTATCTTCCTAAATGTTCCTAAGTATATTCTTATACCAATTTAAATAAGCTAAGCACGTCCTATGCTTGCATAAGTGTGTGTGTGTGTGTGTGTGTAGAGGCCAAAGTAAGAGGTGGAAGGCATAGGAGAAGGTAAGGATTCGTAGGATGGATGAAGGACAGAAGAGGATGAGGGAAGATCATAGAATGGAAATAGAAACAGGAAGAGGAGGAGGAGCAGGAAAAGAAAGAGGAGGAGCAGGAAAAGGAGAAGGAGCAGGAAAAGAAGGAGGAGGAGCAGGAAAAGAAAGAGGAGGAGCAGGAAAAGGAGAAGGAGCAGGAAAAGAAGGAGGAGGAGCAGGAAAAGAAGGAGGAGGAGCAGGAAAAGAAGGAGGAGAAGGAGCAGGAGAAGGAGGAGGAGAATCATGGAATCTAATTTGTCAACAAAGAAATGCACAACCTCGGTTGTCGTTCGCGCAGGAGAGAATGTAAACAAACACCCATCGCTCTTTTGTTTTCCTTTCCTTGCTGTGTGTTGGCGCCTCGTCAAATTAAAACCCTATCAATATAAACCCAATTACTTCATATATGAGATGATAACTAGTAGATATTATAAAAGAAATATCTAGATGTTTATATTTTGATGTTAGTGAAGTTTAGTGATGTATAATTTGTAGTTAACATCTTCTTCACTCTCAGCTCACATGTTCTTAACCTTGGGAGAAGCTTCTGTCTTTTCTTGTTGTGTTTTTTTGTTGTTGTTTTACTGTATTTTTATTTGTAAACACCTAAGATCTTTAAACGAGTAAAAGCCCATTGTATTTTATGAAGATTACGAATACTTGTTTATTTCATCTGTTGATTAAGTGTCGTGTAATGCCAACCTAACCTTACCTTACCAAACGAAACCTATCTCTCTCCCGGCAAAAGATTCCAAGAATATTTCAACAGTTTCACGGTCGTGTTATAGTTCAAGGCCATAAGGGCAGTAGCAACTGAGGCCAGAGAACACCTGAAAATTAACCTTCCTCCTCCCTGAGCTTATTTCACCTGTAATATCCTAACGTTACCCGGGTCAGAGATAGGTTAGGTTAGGTTAGGTTAGGTTGCGTTAAGGTCATGAATCTGGTGTATGAAGTGACGATTGTGTGACGTCATAGTGATTACAGACCACTCACAGTGCGTCTTGCCCTTGTACATGTGGATATTGTCAAGTCATGCCCTCAAACGCGTGGATTCTATCATCATGCCCTCATACATGTATGGATTTTGTTGAGTCATGCCCTCAAACGCGTGGATTCATTTGTCATGTCCTCATACGTGTACTGTTGTCATGCCCTCAAACGCGTGGATTCTATTGTCATACCCTCATGCGCGTGGATCTAACGTCGCTTCCTGGACTCATCAACGCGGCTCTCATAAGAGGTGCCGTCTTAGCGGAGTGTACTGGACCAACCTTGATCATGATGCAGCTAACATGAAATAGAAACTGGTTAGGTTAGGTTAGGGTAGGTTAGGGTAGGTTAGGTTAGGGTAGGTTAGGATAGATTAGGTTAGGTATTAGTTAAGGTTAGGTTAAGACAAGGTAAGAAATTAGTTAAAATGACCTTGAAATTGCAATAAAACTGAACTGTACCTTCCTTTTAATAATACCAGGGGGAAAAAATTAGCACTAACGGACGAATGAGGTCACTGTGGCGCGGAACATGAACAGAGTCGACTGAATATAAATGCGTTTTCTTAACACCGAAAACAATAACAAAAGTTAAGAATCTGGCATATATGACTTTAAAAATGCACTGAGACATTAATAACTCTATATATAATGCGTCCTGTTAACACTAAAAAACGAGACAACGTAAAAGAAATCTAATGAATATGACTTAAAAAAATACAGAGATTCTACGGCAAATAAATGATTTTCTGAATACCGAAAACAAATAATGAATATAGCAGATATGTTTCAATTAATACCAAAATCACATAAAAACTACATAATAGGTTTCGCTACAGAAGTGGAGATGTCCAGTCAGGTCCAATCAGCACACGCCATTGCCCTCATACGCGTGTACATGTGTTTAAAAGCCTCGTCGTGATCTTTTGTTGTCCAGCCTCACACACACACACACACTAGTTCCACAACAACAACAACACGATTGAAGGGATGCCATGTAGCGAGTGATTCTCTTGGCCTTGGCTTGCTTCCTGAATTGTTCTCTCTCTCTCTCTCTCTCTCTCTCGTTTTTCCTTATTCTCCAGTTTTGCTTCTTTTCTTTTTTTCCTTTTTCTCTTCTCTTCTCCTTCCTTATTATTATTTTCATCTTATTTCCGGTTTGTTTCATCTGTTGCCTTCTCTTTCCTAATTTCCTTTTCCCTATTACGCAAGACTTATAATTTTTCCTTGTGTCTCTCTGTCATTTTAATCCTAGAGTTAGTTTTTTTCCTCCAAAGCGGTGTTATTTTTCTCCTTATTCATTAACCTTGATTTTCTAAGTTGTATATTAATCTGTCTTGTATTTCCCCATCTCTCTGGTTTAGTTTGTTTCCTCTTTTCTTCCTTCGTATTTTATTATTTTATTGTCTCCTCGTTTCCTCTTCTTTCATGTTGGTTATTCCCATCTTTAGCTTTTGTGTTGTAAGTCGTCTATTTGTTGTTGTTTTATATTATTCATTCTCTTGCCTAGTGACCAACCTCAAGCATGGCACCCTTCACTCTAGCGGCTATAGGTGCCAAATACAGAACCTTCAGGGCCATCACAGTGCCTCCTACCTCAATATAAATGGTCTCAGGAGAGGTAGTGAAGGGTGGTAGCTGTGGTTACTTAAAATGGTTGTAGTAGTAGTCGGAGCCGATGGTGGTAGTAATAGTAGTAGTGTTTGCAGCATTAAAATTGGCTGCATAGTAAAGAGTTTTTACTACTACTACTACTATTACTATTAATAATAATAATAATAATAATAATAATAATAATAATAATAATAATAATAATAATAACAATAATAATAATAATAATAATAATAATAATAATAACAATAATAATAATAATAATAATAATAATAATAATTCCCCGTGCAGAATGAACAAACTCTGTACCAGTCTTTCCTTGCAAGATGAAGAAACTGTCTGTCTGTTTGTCTGTCTGCCTGTCCTTGCATGCCCGTGACGTCACTTAAGGATTCAACAGCAATAGACAGCTCGCCGCCAGAGGCACCTTGTTCTCCTTGACGATAAACCTGTACCTGCCGCGACCCACGGTACACCCTGGTCCTGTACCTGCCGCGACCCACGGTACACCCTGGTCCTGTACCTGCCGCGACCCACGGTACACCCTGGTCCTGTACCCTGCCGCGACCCACGGTACACCCTGGTCCTGTACCTGCCGCGACCCACGGTACACCCTGGTCCTGTACCTGCCGCGACCCACGGTACACCCTGGTCCTGTACCTGCCGCGACCCACGGTACACCCTGGTCCTGTACCTCTCTCTCTCAGTGGTCCAGGAATGGGAGTAATAATAGACTCTCTCAGGACAGATGTGACGCTATATTTCGTGGTCAACACCTTCGAGGGCCTCCGTCCAGGTAGATCTTCAACTATCGCTCTTCGTGTCTACATTACAAGGTCAATCTGGCTGCAAAACACACAACAGACACCGTGTTTAATTGTTCTCCCTCTCTGTCTGTCTGTCTGTCTGTCTCTCTCTCTGTCTGTCTGTCTCTCTCTCTCTCTCTCTCTCTCTCTCTCTCTCTCTCTCTCTCTGTCTGTCTGTCTGTCTGTCTGTCTGTCTGTCTCTCTCTCTCTCTCTCTCTCTCACTCTTGCTGGGTTCCAATCATAATATTCGTAAACTTATGTTTTGCTTGAGATTGACACTCCATTTTTTCATCTGTAATTCTTCTCAGCGTCAGGTCATTGTGTCTATGTGAAAGTGATCTTCAGTAAGGATGTCTTGTTCTGGGCGACACATGTTTATTCACTACACGACCATGAAGGACATAGTCCCACCTTCTGACTCACTGTCACTGTTAATTTGTTGTTTATTTCTGGACAGGGTGAGGTGGTGGGTAATAGAAAACACAGGGTTTTTTTTAGAAAATAAATTTATCTATAGAAACCGGTATTAACCTTACAACTTGTCGCGAGCTATGTACAGCAAGCCACCTCCGGGGGGGCCACTCCGTCACTCACTGTGAGGGGCACTCCTGAGTGAGTGAGGACCACATGAGCAACACTCCGGCGCCGCCTCGCGTGGGCCTTCGCTGGGAAGGTCACGGAGGCTGTAGCGCCCCTGGGACGCCGTATTTAAGCGCCCCAGGACGATAATGCGCGGCGCACTTTGCAACACAACCGCGTGCCGCTAGCCTCGAACGTCGCCGCCTCCACTGCTGCCTACGCACGCCCACCCACTACGCCGCTCACGCCTCAAACAGACGTGGGCGACGTGGGAGTTAGCAGGAGGACGACGCGGCAGCAAGGGAGGCGCTCGACGCGGACTGTTACGACACGTCGGTGCTTGCCTGGCCACGTACAATGTAAACAAAAACAAAAAGGGAACAACAAATTGTCGCCTCGTGTCAGACCGGTGTAGGAGCCGCCCCCACCTGATGCCCGGAGGAGGAGGAGGAGGAAGTAAGAGAGCACTAAGTGTTAATCTTACACTACCCAACACCAGTTATCATAACTAATCTAGCAGACAATAAACAGAAAGTAATCTAGAATATAACAATTAGAAATTTTCCTAAAAGATAACATCTACTGCAGGAGGGTAAGGCACCGGATAAGGCACGGAGGGAGAGAGGTAGAGAGAGAGAGGAGGGGGGGGGGACTACTCAGATGGGCTTTCCCTACAGGAAGGAGCAGATTAATGTTTAAAAATAATTGTGACAAAGCCAGAGAAGCTTTTCTGCGAATCTGGGTGAGGTGACTGAGGGGAAATGTCTCTAATCTAGTGAGGGAGAGTGGGTGTGAAGGGAGAGAGAGAGAGAGAGAGAGAGAGAGAGAGAGAGAGAGAGAGAGAGTGAGAGGGGAGAGAGAGAGTGAGGGGAGAGAGAGTGTGTGAGGGGAGAGAGAGTGAGAGTGGGTGTGAGGGAAGAGAGAGTGGGAGTGGGTTTGAGGGGAGAGAAAGAATGAGAGAGGAGAGGCAGAGAGAGAGAGGGTATGAGGTGGGAGAGAGGGAGGGTAAAGGCCAAAGGACACGAGCTTGAAGAGGCGTGAGGAGAGACAGGAAGAGAGGGACGTTCATTATACATCACTGTTGAGAATATTCCGAAACCATTCTACCTAAAAGACAGAAAGAGAGATTGAGAGTAGACATGCCAAGTGCTGTGTTAGTGTGTGCGTCTGTGTCTGTGTTAGTGTATGTTTTTTTGTGTGTGTGTGTGTGTATCTGTGTGTGTGTGTGTGTGTGTGTGTATCTGTGTGTGTGTGTGTATCTGTGTGTTTGTGTGTGTGTGTGTATCTGTGTGTGTGTGTATCTGTGTGTGTGTGTATCTGTGTGTGTGTGTATCTGTGTGTGTGTGTGTGTATCTGTGTGTGTGTGTGTGTGTATCTGTGTGTGTGTGTGTGTGTGATGAGTGCCAGTGTGAGGTGTCAGTACAAGACGAGGTGGTAGCTAGTGTGGTGTGCTGGTGTGGAGCATGAGTGACCTGGGTGAGTGGGAGTTATTATGAGTGGTGTGACTGGGAGTTAGTGTGCGTGGGGCGAGTGGGAGACGGGCGGTACACGCGGCCAGAGACACGGAGGCCACGTAGCTGCTACTGCTGCCGCCGGCGACGGAGGAGGATGAGAAGGAAGAACTTTCATTCCCCCGTCAGCAAAAGGTAGAGGAAGAACGACCTTTTCCCTTCCCTGACGACGAAGGAAGATCTCTTCTCTCCTTCCGTCGTGGTGGAGCATAGTGACGATAATGGAGGGGGGGAGGGAGGGTGTAAGGGCTGCTGTCGGCGAGGTGAGGGCTGTCCCCGGGCCAGCCAGGGACAGCGACCCTCATCCAGACACCACCTTCAAGTAAAGCTGATTACCAAGTTGGACGACGCGAGCCGTGACCTTTGTACACTTCTTCTTCTGGGACATCCCGAGGAGGACCCAGTCACAACACAAGTGGAGGAGGCGTGAGGTACTGCACTCCGAGGTGAAGACATGACATAAATGGTCAGCGAGAAGTTGATAATATTTCGAGGTGATGCCGCGAAAAATAAACAGAGACCACTAAAATGATACTAAAGTCATTTCTTTTTTTAATATAACCCTCGCGACTCCTCCATTGAACATCCCTTTTTGGGGGGCAGGGGTGAGTGAACACAACCTTGGACGGGCGGGGAGCAGCGTGGGTCGTTTCAGGGGGACACCAACGCCCACACCCATAGATTTTAAAGCTCGGGAGCTCTGTATGGGCGCTATCAGGGGCGGGAGTGGCTGAAGGAACGTTGTATGTGCTGTGAAATTCTGATTCTCTCTAATTCTAATTTTACTGATTATGATTCCCATTCTAATTCTCTAAATATAACACAATGTCTGATAACTCTGATTCAGATTCTAATTTTATCTCATAACGCTGATTCAGATTCTAATTTTGGTTCTTTTGGTAATTCTGATTCTCGTACTGATTGATTATACTTGTCTGAGTTCTTGTAAACATACGTTAAATTTCGACTGGATATTACATTAATTTTGTTTTTATCATTTTAACACATTCTAACATTGCTTCAGCCTCACCCAGGGTCACCACCAGCCGAAAGACGGTTCACAGACTCAGGAATATAACACAGAAACTAAATAATTTAACACAGTAACTTATTTAACATTAGGTTCCGAAAATTTAACAACGAAGTGAATTGTTTATACACACGAAGGCAGAAACGTGGCTGGTGGTGGCCAAAATGAAAAAAAAATACAAGTTATATGTTCAAGTATAGAGCTAATATACTTTTAACACATACATAAGGTTAAAAGTCAACATTATCAATAGACAAGGGAGTCCAGAATTTAACAGGTCACTTAGTAAAGACCTGAATTAACACAGTTTAAATACGAAAGACAGGATGTTTAACTTAACATAAAACAGTTTTAACACAGTTGGCTGGGTTTAGAATTTAACAATGTGGTCAAAAACTGAATTAACACACACAGCTGACAGGATCTGAAATCTTTAACATTTCATATGGGTAAAGAATTAAATTAACATGCACAGTTAACATAAGAAATCATCCTAGTTTAAGATTAACATAATCGATAAATTCTAGAATTTAACAATATGGAGAAAAAATGTAATTGTAAAAAAAATTACAAATTTAACGCAAGATAAATTTTTGGAGACACCAAAAATTAGATTAAACAAAGGTGGTCCAAATATTAGGTAAAAAAAAGGTCAATTCAATAAAATTAGGTAACAAAAATTGGGAGGACCATAAAATTAAGCAAAACAAATTGGAAGGTCCATAAATTGGGTAAAACAAAAATTGGGAACAACCAAAATAAGTAAAAAAAATAGGAGTTCCATAAAATTCAGAGGTCAAGATCAAATAAAATCGAAAGGTAAAAAAGAAATAATAATAATTCTAAAAAAATGGAGTCTAAAAAAATAAGAGATCGTCTCCGTATTAATAAAACAATAACAGTGAAAACTATATCCAAGATCACCATTACATTACACACAGACAGCACTTCCTTCTGTCAATAATAACACTAACTTTCTCAAATCCACAGACAGACACACACAGACAAACAGAATGGCATCTCATTATTATTCTAACAACTGGAGAAAAAACCTCACACTAAACACAGTCACGAAATATCAGTCACACACACACACATATTCACTATCACTATACAGTTTGGCACAGTAATTGTTGGATCGTTGTATAAAACAGTCAAGAATATACATATCTTACAATACACATTAACAAGTTTGATAAGGCACTTTCACGCCATCACTTAAGACACGTATGGCCAAAGAAAATAAATGTCAGCAATCTGTATAACAATGTATATGGTAATATGTATAACAATGTGTCTGACAATCATCTTATGGCACAAATATGAAAACAACTTCCAGGTCAATATGTGTATGATGTATGTATGTATGTGTGTATATTGTTTGCGTGTATAATGTCATCCTGTACAGATCATTTTATACCATTATATACACACGTCATTATATTATATATATATGCCAGCGTGTGTGTCAACATGGCAACAAATATGGCACAAGTATGACATGGTGTGTGTCACAACTATGGCACACGGGTTCTTGGAGGTGGTAGTGGCACCCAAGAAACTACTAGCTAAGAATGATGGCACTTTTAAGTCACAACCTACAGAACTCGGGGTGCCAATACAGGGTAGGCACCTTATCACATTACGAGAGAGAGAGAGAGAGAGAGAGAGAGAGAGAGAGAGAGAGAGAGAGAGAGTAAAAATAAGTTGATTCATTAGATCTTATTAACAATGTACTGTATTCAGTTCGTTATACAGTTTTTGTTATCAAGAAGTAGCTGGTTGAATCACTTGTCTCTTTAGCTATTTACCTTAACATAAAAACAATAATGACTACGTAAAGTGAAATAAGAATAAGAATAATAATATTATAATAGCGTTAGGGATTGTATGGGATAAAATAAAAAAACACTAAATAAAGAACGAAATTAATTGCTGAACGAGTGAGTGGTATGAAAGGATTCGAAGCAATGATGTCGAGCTTTTGAAATGCGGAACCTCTCTCTATTGGAGCGGATTTTACATTCGGAAGCTTAAAAAAAAATATGTTCATGGTATTACAAAATCCTGAATAGACTTCAACGTTTCATTCATCATATAAAAGTACTCGACAAGCAGAGTGAGTCGGGTGTTTCAAAGATTCGACAAGCATAATGTGTCACGTGTTTCAAAGATTCGACAAGCAGAGTGCGTCACGTGTATCAAAGATTCAACAAGCAGAGTGCGTAACGTGTTTAAAAAATTCGACAAGCAGAGTGCGTAACGTGTTTCAAAGATTCGACAAGCAGAGTGCGTCACGTGTTTCAAAGATTCGACAAGCAGAGTGCGTCACGTGTTTCAAAGATTCGACAAGCAGTCACGTGTTTCAAAGATTCGACAAGCACAGTTCAAAGATTCACAAGATTCACCCGCTTCAAAGATTCGACAAGCAGAGTTCGTCACGTGTTTCAAAGATTCGATAAGCACAGTTATTCAGCTTCAAGATTCGACCCGTCACGTGTTTCAAAGATTCGACAAGCAGAGTGCGTCACGTGTTTCAAAGATTCGACAAGCAGAGTGCGTCACGTGTTTCAAAGATTCGACAAGCAGAGTGCGTCACGTATTTCAAAGATTCGACAAGCAGAGTGCGTCACGTATTTCAAAGATTCGACAAGCAGGGTGCGTCACGTGTTTCAAAGATTCGACACGCAGAGTGCGTCACGTGTTTCAAAGATTCGACAAGCAGCGTTCGTCACGTGTTTCAAAGATTCGACAAGCAGAGTGCGTCACGTATTTCAAAGATTCGACAAGCAGAGTGCGTCACGTATTTCAAAGATTCGACACGCAGAGTGCGTCACGTGTTTCAAAGATTCGATAAGCAGAGTGCGTCACGTATTTCAAAGATTCGACAAGCAGAGTGCGTCACGTATTTCAAAGATTCGACAAGCAGGGTGCGTCACGTGTTTCAAAGATTCGACAAGCAGAGTGCGTCACGTGTTTCAAAGATTCGACAAGCAGAGTGATTCACGCGCTTCATCGATTTAATTAATATGGAAAATTTATGTGTTACTTCGGTAAAAAAGACGTCTCAAAGATTCAATTATACCTATTTAAAAAAAACTTACACGGAACCAAAAAGCGCTGAGTAAAAATATCTCAAAGGTCAAGTTTGGAAAAAATCGACAGAACATGCCTGGCCTTGAGTGTGGGGAGGGAGGGAGGGAGAGTATTAAAATAAAATTAATGAACGTCACTGTGGAAAATGAACGTGAACATGAACACTCAGTGATGGAAAAAAAACGGATGAACATTTTATCAGATTCACGTACTTAGAGATGAAACAATGAATGAGTGTTTTATCAATATGGTGGATATAAAGGGTGTCCCAAAAGTTCATATACATAAGACAGAATTCACTGTTTACTTTCTACTTCATCAAAACGTTCAAAATATTCCATCTTATAGACTTACATGCACAGATGTCAATTATAATTCTTCCGTCTAATCCTCTTTGAATATTTATCAATCCCTGTGCTGATCAGAACCGACTCCTACAAAATAAAAAAGGAATTCCACTTTTCGTCGATATGTAAATACGAACTTTTGGGACACACTGTACATGTATGAGTGGATACATATATACTCATTAAAAGTTAAAGTCCTTCTCGGCATTGGTGGACTAACTTAGATACGGATGGTCGTGTTGTGTAGCGTCTTGCGTAAACATCAACACTGATACCGTAACAATAATAAATCTTAAGCTCGTTCTAGTGGATTCGAACCCACGAATCATGTCTCAGTGGGTTCATTCAGGATAATCTGCCTTGTGTCCTGTGAGCAAAAGAGGGAGATCCGAACCCACGAATCATTTTACAAGAGAGTGGATTCGATTACGATAGTCTGCCTTGATGAGTCTGCCTGTTGGTTCACGAACAGATTCGAACTAATGAAGTCACTTTAATAAGGTTCCTTCGCGATAGTCTGTTATGTGTTCGTATCCTGTGAGCAAAATGAGAGATTCGAACTCACGAAGCATATGTATTATGGTTCATTCGAAGTGTGTGTGGTGTGTGTGTTGAAGGTCAATGGTCAACAGCACTGTATAATATACGTCACAGTTCACAGGCGATAGAAGACTTATCAACTCACGTTTCTTTAAATACTACGAAAAAGCCGTTACAAAATATAGATATATATTTATATATATATGTATGTATGTATAAGTATAAAATGCTATAAAATGCTTTCTTCGAATCCAAAAGGACGGCATTTGAATGTTTTATGTTTCCTAAGGATTATGCCCTTGGAAGTGACGCTCCTCACAACAAGAGTCGACCCATCACATCTTATTCATCTTCAAGGTCCTACCTAACCAGTAGCTGTTGCCCGCTTTCACTGTATAGATACCACTGAAGGGTGATGGTCGAGCACAACGCAGCCCCTCCCTTCCGTCACATTTTTTTTTGTCGCTGAAAGAAGCAATACTCAAGACTTGGGGGAGAGTTTCCTGGATACCATGAAGTCACTGGTCGTTCTTCTTGCACAAAGCACATCGTCAGATACGTTCTGATGTTAAGAAAATCGTCGCCAAATTTCTGTTGTCGTTGATTCATTTCTGGGACTTGGGCATGTGTCGTTTCATGTGGAGGGCGAGGTGGTCAGAGCGGGCGAAGGATCTCTCACACACCTTACACTTGAAGGGTTTAGCTCCCGTGTGCTTCCTGTAGTGCCGCGTTAACTCGTCTGATCTGGCGAACCTCCACTGACACTCTGGCCAGTGACACCTGTACGGCTTTTCACCTGTGGGAAGAAAAAACACCTGCGTGAGGCACAGTTGAGAAATGTACCACCTAATATAAGTCAAGATAAATGAAGATTATTATTAAGATACAAGAAATACGTTAACGTCCAGCCGTCACCAACCACCCAACCGTCACCAACCGTCACCAACCACCCAACCGTCACCAACCACCCAACCGTCACCAACCACCCTACCGTCAGCAACCACCCAGCCGTCACCAGTCGTGCAACACTCTGGTGATCCAAGCCAATGTGGGTTAGGTTAGGTTAGATTAGAGCAGCTGAAGGCCTACAAGCAAATGATTGAAGGAAAATATTGTACATATCCAAGTAGTTCTAAAAACGTCATAAAATGGACAATATTTTGCAGTAACTTGAATCAATGTAATAGAAATAGAGTATATTATGTTCAGCATATAAGAACACATTCCTAGGTATACAGTGACCGCTGGTGGGGTGACACAAGGTCAGGGTCTACAAACAACAGCCGAAGCCAAGACCACGACGGGTTCAGATGAGTCCTGGATGTAAACAAATGTGCAGAAATTTTTATGAATGAACCTGAGGGAAGGTGTGAACGAGGGCGTTGTCTCCCCCACACCCAGAATCCTCAATGGACAACGAGCTGACTCCGCCCATCACTCCTTATATGGCCATCACCATCGCCTAATACGGACACCTCATAAAAACGAGCACCGGCCATGATGCTATGCACTCAAGGCCCGGCCGGTTAAGAGAGCATCATCCTCAAAACCACCCCCACCTCCTTCACTCTCTCCCTCCCTGTCCCTCCCAACAAACCCTTTTAACCACCCCCCGGAGCTCACTTCAAAAACACCACTAAAAATCCTTCCACCTACACATTCAGCCTCCCCTCCACCAAGACCACCTCAACATCCTTACACATTCCCACTAACTATTCCTCATTCTAGATCATCGGAAATCAACATTCCTGGCTCAAGAACTCACTTCAATCTTAACCCCCTAATATTTTTTCTCTCTCTCTCGGCGGGACAATGGCAGTAACAGGTTCGGGAGGCTGCTGGGATTGTATCAGCCTCAAGCCTCCCTCCCTCACCCCCTCCTGGCGCAGGTTACAATGTCCTCTGCTGGACTAGGAGGACGTGCAGGAGGAGGAGGAGGAGGAGGAGGCGGAGGATATAAAGAAGAGGAAGGTAGGGAAGGAGATGAGGATGAAGAAGAATAATGACCACGGCCTCCAGCGACCTCCATAATGACCACGGCCTCCAGCGACCTCCATAAACTTGTTGTCAGATGAGCCTTGCCCAGTGTTGTTGTCCTGCCAGTGTTCACCAGGTCACACTGTCCTCTCCTCTACCAGGTCAAGCTGTCCTCTCCACCAGGTCACACTGTTCTCTGCCAGGTCACCCTGTCCTCTACTCTACCAGGTCATATCCTCTCTACCCGGTCATGCCGTCCTCAACAAGGTTAAGCTGTCCTTTCTACCAGGTCACGCTGTCTATCACCACCACCACTACTACTATTAAAATAATACTAATGATAATAATAATGTCTGGTCCAGTGTATCATTGTACATAATAAGTTGTTGCAAAAGGCGATTATTTAACATTTTATCCTAGGAACCACAACATACAGACGTGCATACATACATACATACATACATACATACAGTACATACATACATACATACATACATACATACATACATACATACATACAGTACATACATACATACATACATGCATGCATACATACATAAAGTACATACATACATGCATACATACATACATACATACAAAGCAGCCAAGAAGAAAACCAAAAGCCCGGCAGTGCCCCAAGAGACACGGGGAAAGCAAATAAAAAATACAAACTTGTTCGAGAAATTATTCAGTCAGTCAAGAAAGCCAGTCGGTCTCGGTCGTAAAGTTGACCAGACAGTAAGAATGTCATTCAGAGTTGATAACAGTAAGGTGGATGTCGGCCATTCAGAAAATTACTAGATAAAAAGGTCAGACAAAATGGCCAGACCCAGACAAGCGCGAGTGAAGTGCTAAGTATCCCCGTCAAGAACCGTCCATCTATTTTACCTATTTTTATCAATGGACCACAAAAGTCGTTGCCACAACAAATTAAAGACAATGCGTGAATGTTGAGAGAATAAATAGTATCTTCCCCAGAGCAGTACTTTTTTCCGAGCGACCAGCGTAGCAACAGTACAACATCCCGTCGCCTACTCACCAAAAATCCTTCTCATCCCCCCCTCTCCTCCTGCCTCCCCCGCCTCCCGCACACTGCCGGTTGACCTCCCCTGGTGACCCCTGCGTGCCCCAGCCTCACACTCACTCCCCAGCTCGGGAATTCCTTCCTGCAAGCTGGTGGTTTAGCGACGCCATCACCATCATCATATGGACAGGTTTGGGTAGGTTACATAACGTCCTTTTAGGGTTATTATTCTCAATGTTGAGTCTCTCACTGTGTTAACTAATTTATTTCTATTGGTCTATTAGGTCTATTAATAATATTCTCTCCGTTAGTAAGTTATTTGGTTATCAAACTTTATTTTAGATCTGTTACTTGCATTCTAGTAATTATTATTTCAGACTTTTCTAAGTGAAAGGAATAAAAAAAAATAAAGATGACCAACGTGAATCTACTCTCTAATCAAAAAGTCCTTGAGATCTTATCGGCCAACAAACTGGCTAATCGCCAAGACCCAATCGGTCACTAACACGAATCCCGGCAAACGTGTGCAAGAAGCTGCGGCCACTTGGCGGGAACCTGTCTCCTGATCTCCCTGCGGCCACCTACCAGACACCGCCAATTGACACAACTTCCGGTGGCCGCAGACGCCGTGTACTGAGTGGTAAAGTAGTGCCCTTGGCATCCGTCGCTACGTGTGTCTATGACCGTGACCAGACAAATGAGCTACAACGTGATTATGGCTCTATGAATAATTAATGGTACCGTGGAACATCCCACCCCAGGCGGTTCAAATTAGTCCCACCAGATGGCCAAATAATTACGTTTTAATTTACCAAGATCAATTTTAACGCTCTACATAATTATTTACCATAAATTTCTCCTGGAATGTATAGTTCACAATCAAATAAACCCGGATTCAGAACGCGTGTCGGGTGAAGGGATAACAGGTGGTTATCGTAAGAATGCCTCAGTCATCGTACCCAGGCAACACCACGACTTGTGAATGAAGGCTCGCGCCGTCGCTCATTGGCCACAGCTTCCCCTCGTCCGAATCCTTCACCTCACCGCCCATCTCAACTCTTCTCTTACTTCTCTCGTATCTAACACTGTCCATTGTTACAAAACTGTTTTCGAGTTTATAAATGAAAGCCATCGTTAAAAGGATTCTTAACTACTTTTCGTAAGTAACGATGATTTTATTAATAAATTTTATATTGCCGTGACAAATATAATCTTACCTACATGAATCTTACAATTTTAACTTAAGTTCTTGATATATTACGACACATTCACCTAATTTATCAACTCAATGACATAACCAACAGATGCACTTCTTTACAATTTCCTTGAGGTGGTGCAACAGTCTTACTGAAAACTACATAAAAAACCCTAAAGTACAAGGACATCATAGACCAAAACTTACCCTAAAATAAGATCATTAGTATCACCACCTGTAACATCATTTGCAACAACAACAAAATCGCCTAAAAGTACACGCTTAAAGGCTCGCCAACAAATGGTGAAGAATGTCACTGTGCGGTGAACTATGGCGGCACTGATGGACGGGTCACCAGGCGTCAAGGCTAGACAAGACAGTGTTACCAACGTTCACCCACCTGTGAATACCATCCCCAGACTACGTTGCCGTCATTCTCTCTCTCTCTCTCTCTCTCTCTCTCTCTCTCTCTCTCTCTCTCACGCGGTAACAGTGACGAGAGATTGAGAAATAATAGAAAAGGAGAGACTGAGAAAGAGAGAGATAATTGAGTACACAGAAAGAGGAAGAAGAGACAGAGAGGAAGAGAGAGGGAAGGAAGAACACACACACACACACTGATAACCACAAAGAATAGAAGATGGATAAACGATTTATTTCCAGTGAGATTTTGTCCTGTAGGTTCTGTCCAAGGGAATTCTGTCCAGGAGTTCTACCCAGGGATTTCTGCCCAGGGAATTTTGTCTTGAGGGTTTTGTCCATTGGGTCTTCTGTCCGACACTGGTAGACAGGAGGCGAGTGGTCAGACAGTGAAGTACCTGAACAAACTTCCTGTTAAACACCACACCGGCTGCCGTCCATCCACCCTCTTGTCTCAAACGTTCGTCAGTCAAGTTCTTCCTCTATGATCAGTTACAAACTTTTTGAAATTATTCATAAAAATTCGTAAGTCAATTTTTTCACTCTAAAACAACTTCTTATGTAATGGAAGTCAGGGCTAAACAAAGGTGATATAACAAAGGTACTCAAACTATCCAATCAGGAGTGAACTCGTAGCAATGGTTTTAAATTAGACAAATTTAGATTTAGGCGCGAGATAGGCAAACACTGGTTTGAAATAGAGTAGTGGATGAGTGGAACAAGTTACCAAACATCATCATTAACTCGAATACGCTGGATAGCTTCAAACATAGGTTGGATGGATATATGAGCGATAGGGGTTGGGTGTAAATGGAACTGCCCAGTATGGGCCAATAGGCCCGCTGCAGTTTCTTCCATTCTTATGTTAGCTCACCAATTTAAGTTAAAGACTTAGAGACATACACCCAAAATGGCGTCGATATTACCCTGAGATTCGAATTCAAGTGAGTGTGTTATTCCGCTTCACAGTCAGGGGATACGAACTTATATGAAGATTTTACTGGATAATTATCCATTTATCTACTGTACGTGAAATAAACAAAACAAATAGAAGAACAATCATTGGGGGTTAGCTTGTCCCTCTCCTAACGCGTTCTGGAAGTGATGAAATATCTTGTGGTACACGACACCCTCCACCAACAACACACTATTCCTCTTACACGTTCATAGTGTTAGGAAATATTGTGAAGTGTGGGACATACAAACGTTCTCACAGGATGCGTATTACGTCACCACGATTGGTCCTCTTTCTCTCTCTCTTTTTCCACAGCCATACTTTTCACACACATAAGAATATAAGAACATAAGAACGGAGGAAACTGCAGCTGGCCTATTGGCCCATACTGGGCAGTCCCGTTTACACCCAACCCCTATTGCTCATATAAGCATCCAACCTATGTTTGAATCTATCCAGCGTATTCGAGTTAATGATGATATTTGGTAACTTGTTCCATTCATCCACTACTCTGTTTCCAAACCAGTGTTTACCTATTTCCCGCCTAAATCTAAATTTGTCTAATTTAAAACCATTGTTACGAGTTCGCTCCTGGTTGGATAGTTTGAGTACCTTTGTAATGTCCCCTTTGTTTAGCCCTGACTTCCACTTATACACCTCTATCAGGTCGCCCCTCGCTCTACGTCTCTCGAGGAGTGCAAATTAAGATGCTTTAACCTGTCTCTATACTCAAGGTTCCTAATGCCCGGGATTAGTCTTGTCATTCTCCTCTGAATTCTTTCCAAGGATTCTATATCCATTCTGTAATACGGTGACCAGAACTGAACTGCGTAATCCAGGTGTGGTCTCACAAGAGCAAGATACACGTCTCTCTCTACACACACAGGCGTACTATTACACACTCTCTCTCTCTCAGTAGTACTCACCTGTGTGTATTCTCTGATGGGCTTTCAGGTGTGAGGATTTGGTGTACACTTTCGTACAACCTGAAAAGAGAAAGTTGTTATTATGGCTGTGGAAAGTACCTATGTTATTATGGCTGTGGAAAGTTCCTCTGTTTTAATGGTTGTGGAAAGTACCTGTTATAATGGTCGTGAGAAGTACCTGTTTTAATGGTTTTGGAAAGTACATGTTATACTGGTTGTGGGAAGTACCAATTATTATGGTTGTGAAAAGTACCCGTGTCTAATGGTCGTGGAAAGTACCTGTTATAATGGTCGTGGGAAGTACCTGTTTTAATGGTTTTGGAAAGTACCTATGTTATAATGGTTGTGGAAAGTACATATAATAATGAGTAGTGAAAAGTACCTACATCATAATGGTTGTGGAAAGTATCTACAGTATATTATAATGGGAGTGGAAAGTATCTATATTATAATGGTAGTTTAGGTTTAGGAGGGAGATAGGAAGAAACTGGTTCACAAATAGGGTGGTGGACGAGTGGAACAAGCTTAGCAACTTTGTAGTAAGTGCTGGAACTCTGGAAAGTTTCAAAGGGAGGCTGGATAGATTCATGGATGATAGAGAGTGGTAGTAACTCTCGACAGGAGCTGCCATGCACAGGCCAACCGGCCTATTGCAGACTCCAGACTCCTTATTTTCTTATGTAATGGTTGTGGAAAGTACCTATACTTTAATAGTAGTGGAAAGTACCTGTTATAATGGTTGTGGAAAGTACCTGTATCTAAATTAGACAAATTTAGAATTAGGCGTGAAATAGGTAAACACTGGTTTGGAAACAGAGTAGTGGATGAATGGAACAAATTACCAAATATTATCATTAACTCGAATACGCTGAATAGCTTCAAACATAGGTTGGATGCTTATATGAGCAATAGGGGTTGGGTGTAAACGGGACTGCCCGGTATGGGCCAATAGGCCCGCTGCAGTTTCCTCCATTCTTATGTTCTTAATAATGAGTAGTGACAAGTAACCATATCATGATGGCTGTGGAAAGTACCTATATTATATTGGTAGTGGAAAGTACCTGTTATAATGAGGGCGGAAAGTACCTGTCATAATGGTGGTGAAAAGTACCTATGCTATAATGGTTGTGGAAAGTACCTATGATACAATCGTAGAAGTACAAAATGAATGACAGTCGCAGTGGTAATTCCCTGGGAAAGAATAGAGGTGCAATGTTTCCTAGTAATTCATGTTTTTTTTCTGACAAACTTACGTCAATGAACACCGAACGACCCTAACCTAACCATACAAAGCATAACCAACCGTAGCTTAACCAAATTTATCCTAACCTAACCTAACGATACTTGCCTAGACCATAAATTAAAAAGTGCTTCAACTGGCAATGTTATGAAGCACTCTACACAGATCTTATCTTACAAGAAGCACCTTGAACGATACAGCTAGGCTACTGTTTATGTGTGTGACAGGGGAGATACTATGCCTGTATCATACTGGTTTACAGAGGCAATGACACCTGCCCTACAATGGTGCACAGTCCAGTACAACATTTACTACAGAAGAAAGCACTTATATATAAAATAATCTGTCATATAATAATGGGGGGAGCCAGAGCAGCATGTAAACAAAGGCAAGGACACAACGTACCTGGGAAGTCACAGTGATGGATGCGTCGCTTCTCCAGCTCCGGGTTGTTCCTGCGGGAGTACTTGACCATACCGGAGTCGTTGAGGAGTGTGGAGGGCAGCGACGGTGAGGACAACATGAGGGGTTGGCCGCCCATACTTCTCCCGCCACCCATACTTGTGGTGCACACGGCGATGCCACCCACGCCCGCGCTGGACGTGGGTGAAGGAGGGACCACGTAGGGTGGGGGTGGAGTGCGACGGAAGTGCAGGTCCGCTGGTGACCCATGGTCAGACGCGGGCGGCGTGGGCGGCATACAGAGCCTGGTAGGCTGGCCTAGGGTGGAGGGGAATCTAAAGGCCGGGTGGGCGGATGTGGGCGTAGAGGAAAGGGACGGCAGCCGAGGTGGCATGATCAGGGGCGGGGGAGGCGACGGAGTGGACAATAACTTAGGGAGCTCCCCTGACAGGTGGCACTGTGTCAGCGTGGGCTCCTCCAGCTTGACGTGGGTGTTGGTGTGGGGCTGAGATATGTGGTGGTAGCCCCTGGCACTCATGCCCCCCAGGTGACCCCCCAGGGAGGAGTCCTGTGCCTCAGGGTCTAGGTGCCTGATGGAGGAGGTGACGTCCTCCCACATAGTCAACTTGGAGTCCACAGGGATGGGCTCGGGCTTGATAAATACGTCTTCGTCGTGGGGGTCTCGGCTGACGGGTGAGACATAGGTGGTGGTGGTCGCCCCTCGTCGGCCGCCCACCCAGCCGACCGTATTGGGATCCACCTCGCCCTCGAAAAACTCGTCGATCTGGGAGGCTGAGTCGCGTCGAGGCTGAACCGACTGTTCTGGTAGACTGGGCAGGTACTTATCCAGCTCCGCCTGAGAGAGAGAATTGTTTAGGGTTATTCGAGGTCATACATAATGGCTATCTGTTTACCTATCTTTATATTTGCATAACTATCTATCTTCACCAAGATTTAACGTATAGTTATATTTTCCAAGTATTTCCTTGATTCGCGATGAAGAATAAGATAAATGAAGATTAAGGAAACAAGAGAATGGTTGTGTGTGGAGGACAGGTAAGACCCACACCAGGAACAACAACAACCTTCACTCGCCTAACGTCATCAGAAGCTCTCACACGTTGTAATGACAAATTAACATTTTCACTCACGACGTCGAAGCTTTGTAGGCTAGGTTAGGTTAGCGTATGAAATCGTTAACTTACGTATCTCCGAGAATGCATTTGTGTCGTAAGTTAAGTGAGATAGAGATAAAGTCCTTCGTACTGTGGAGGGTCCGGCGGCGCCTATCTGACTGCCGCCAGTAATCCCTCGGCTAGACAAGGTCAATCCTCATTACCTGCATCATCTGAGGTCAAACCCTTGAACCATTTTGACCCCGGATAACCAACTCACGGGTCACTGCTACTTCAGCCTCCCCTCCACACCTGGGTCACCTTAATGACCAAAGGGTTATAAGAGGTATATTCTTAACGACCTGCTGCACGTGTTTACCCTCAGGCTCTGATCTGCTGTGGTCAGGTCAGCTAAGGTCAAGGCGTATGACGCCATGGTTTTGAATGAGGTCACTGAGGAATGTCCTCCAAGGCTGAGTGTTGCAAAGCTCTGTGTGTGTGTGTGTGTGTGTGTGTGTGTGTGTGTGTGTGTGTGTGTGTGTGTGTGTGTGTGTGTGTGTGTGTGTGTGTGTGTGTGTGTGTGTGTGTGTGTGTGTGTGTGTGTGTGTGTGTGTGTGATATATGTATAAGTTTACTTGCTTGTTTCAACATATATGTCCACTGTGTAAGCGTATGTTTCTTAAAGCGTATCACACACACACACACACACACACACAGGTGTCCCCCCGACCATTCGTCAACACCCCTGGGGACAACACCTGCCTCGCCGCTCCCTTGAGTGTTTTACTGGGCCCTCCCACCACACATTCTCCCTACACCTGGATGGTTAACCCCTAGATTAGCCACCCTGACTTATTTTACCCGATGATTAAATATTCTAACGCTAACTAGAGTTTGGTGGGGTTAGGTTACGTTAGGTAAAGTTAGGTTAAGGTAGTTAATATTATCCTTCTAAGTTTCATAACTTCTTGTTGTAAATTCAGATTATGTTACGTATACATATATTGTTAAAAAAATAATTATAATTCTGATACAAAATTCCAAAAAACGCGTTACTTTAAAACACAAATGACGCGCGAAATCGATAATATTGGACAGAATACTCGAGTGGGTAAGCCAAGGCGTATAGGAATAGGACCATCCTCCACAAAAATGAACGACTGTAGTAAAGGATTATAATTACAGCTTAACCTACACGTGTTAAACCAGGTCATCGGCCACTCCTCCACCAAACCACTCCCAAGTTCATTCATAAAATATTTCCCGGTAGCCCGCGTCAGTTGCGGTCACTCAGAACAAAAGTATATCTGTCTGCAGGAAGTAAAACGCTCACTATAAATAAAAATACAAAATCATGATGAATGAGTGAGTAGTCCGGGATTCCCACACAACAGGAAACGGTAGAGGCGTTGTGGTGATTCATTCATTGAGAGCAAAAAAAAAAAAACACAGCCCAAAACCGCAATTGCCAAGTAGTATGTTTACCATTGTGTAAGTCGATGTGCTTTAGGGGGAATATTTGTATCTAGTTAGGTTAGGTTAGATTTGGTTAGGTTGGGTTAGGTCAGGTCAGGTTAGGTTTGGTCAAATTAGATCAAGTTAGGTTAGGTTAGATTTGGTTAGGTTGGGTTAGGTCAGGTTAGATTAGGTTTGGTCAAATTAGATCAAGTTAGGTTAGGTTAGATTAGGTTAAATTCGGTTAGGTTAGATTAGGTCATGTCAGGTTAGATTAGATGAGGTTAAATTAGATCAGGTAAATATTGACTGTGGGCGGACGGGGGCGACATTGCTTCAGGTGATCCTGGTCTTTGCTTCTTACCTACTTCACAACTGTTAATATTAGTAATAAAAACTAATGTTGTGTTAAGAGACGTTCGATAAATAACAAACAGGTAATACCACCGGTAATAACACACAGGTAATAACACACAGGCAATAACGCACAGGTAATAACGCACAGGTAATAACACACAGGTAATAACGCACAGGTAATAACACACAGGTAATAACACACAGGTAATAACACACAGGTAATAACACACAGGTAATAACACACAGGTAATAACGCACAGGTAATAACACACAGGTAATAACGCACAGGTAATAACACACAGGTAATAACGCACAGGTAATAACACACAGGTAATAACGCACAGGTAATACTTAAGAGGAGCATTTCTCAAGACACTGGTGGTTGGTGAAGTAACTAAATATCCTTTAAAACAACAGCAGCAAACGTCTCTCTCTCTCTCTCCTTTATGTGTTTCTAAACTGTATGTAGAAACTCACTGAAGCCGTTTTATTAACCCGGGCAGATGTACTAACAATAATAACAATAACAACATCAAGAGCAATAATAACATCAACAATAATAATAATATCAGCAAAAATAATAACACCGATAATAATAATACTAAAAATAATAACAATAATAACTCTTAGAAACTTAGTGAAAGCGTTTAATTAGCCTTGACAAATAAATTCACCACCACAACAACAAACTCACTCTTTCCCCCCTCTCCCCTTAACCTAACCAAGATTCTTCCCTCTTCGCCTCACATTCTCTCTCTCTCTCACTGATGACATACTGACAACTCTTCTTGAATGTTTAAACCCAGGTAATACCGAACCAACCTTTAATCATCTACACAAAGAGTTGAGAGTCGCCCGCGCACACCACTTAGGTCTGTGTATCTTCTATAACGTAAAATTACACCCTTAAACCACACGACCATAGAGTTAAAAATGGTGTGTGCTATGTCCTCAATACAGCCGCGGCAACCTATCAAGATGAATTTTGAACCTTATTGCCCTCTAACAAAGAAACGAATATACTTTGAATTTATTTTTATAGCCAAGCTGTAAAACGATCACAGTACCGCGAAATTAACCCCTACAGTCGGTACTTACAAAGTTGATAATCCCCTGCAGTCTTTACAACCTAGTTACGGTACTTTCCAAACAAGAAGAATATTCACTCCTCTTGTATATAATCATTAAAGCTAAAATCTCTTGCATGTCAAAGCTAATTCTCAGTGCAGCCGGTAACAAGATAATAATAACCCCTATAACACCTGACTATAGAGCCATAAGTCCTTTTCCTTCACTCCCCTTCACAGCAGACGACACAGCCACTACTCCTACAGCTCCTACAAAAGCTCCTGCTGTTAGTAAACGACAGAAGTTGAGTAGATGGAGCGTAACAATAGCCCTTTGACTTAACAATAGCTAAATTCTATTAGATACAGAAGCTGGACAGGTTAGAGGTTGAAATAAGTTAATTATTTGGTTTAAATTGAGGGTGGTTATAGTGTTTGTCTCTGTCTGTCTGTCTATCTGTCTGTCTGTCTGTCTGTCATTAAATAGGTAGGAAGGATAATGCCTGTTGAGAGAGAGAGAGAGAGAGAGAGAGAAATTAACAGAAACAACGGCAGAGAAAGTTAAAAGGGAGAAGAGAGAAAGAGAAAGATAAACATTAACAAAGTGAGAAGTATAATAACTAATACTGTGAGAGAAACAAAGAGACAGGGAGAGAGAAAGTAATATACACAAAGAAGAAGGTCGAGAGATAATGAGAAAGAGAGAGAGAAAGAGAGAGAGAGAGAGAGAGAGAGAGAGATGTCACGCGATCGTACAAGCCATATGAGCACCGCCTGACTACCTGACACCACTGTGTGACATCTACCCTCCCTCCCTCCACCACCACACCAGCTCACTTCCACAAGACACGCTTATTCTAGTGTGGCACATGTCTGTCTGTCTGTCTGTCTGTCTGTTGGGAATGTCTATCTGTCCAATTGCTTTTCTCTAATTCTCTAAATCTGTTTTATCTTTATCTATTCTTATTTATCTATCTTTCGCCTCTCTCTTCCTTCGTTTATCCTCTACTTCCATCTGTTTCTATATTTATCATTTTCCAGTCCCTCCCTCGCTCTCTCTCTCTCTCAAGGTATTCCACTCTTTATCTTATTCTATTATCTTCGTTATTCCTTCTTTCATCCTCTTCTCCCCCCACTTCTTTATTTCCTCTTTATCTCCCCTCTCTCTCTTCTCTACCACATCACCTTCCCCCACCCTCCCCTCTCTCTCCTCTTCTCTACCCATCACCTTCACCCTCCCTCCCCTCTACCACATCACCTTCCCCTCCCTCCTCCCCTCCTCTTCTCTACCACATCACCTTCCCCCTCCCTCCCCCTCTCTCTCTTCTCTACCATCACCTTCCCCCCTCCTCCCCTCTCTTCTCTACACATCACCTTCCCCCCCCCTCCCCCTCTACCACATCACCTTCCCCCTCCCTCCCCTGGTGATTTGATGTAGTGAGGATGGCCACGCAGGAGGTGAAGGTGAGACTTGACCGAGGTCAAGAGCCAGGTCAATAGGGGTCAGGGCTCGACTGTGTTAACAGGAGGTGCCAGCCTCAGGTCACGCAGTTTCCGGGTGAGTGAGAGAGAGAGAGAGAGAGAATGGTGAGACAGTGTAGAGAAGAGAATAAAAGTGGGAGGAATAGAGAGACAGAGATGTAAATAAGGATGAAGACATTGTTGTGTGTGTGTGTGTCTGTGTGTGTGTGTGTGTGTTGAAGTAATCCCCAACAAGTGACAACAATAACAAACCTCTTTAGCAATTCCGCACGTATCATTTCCGGTCTTGGGGGAGTCTGCTGGCCTTAACGCTCCTCCCTTTATTTACGTCACTTGTGAGTAATGTTGGAGCCACATCCGAATTAACAGAATCATAAACACACATACGATCTTTCATTTACTCTTTAATGGCGCCAAATATGTGAGTAAGCTAACGCAAGACACTAATATTCCCTGAGATATCTGGGAAAAAAGTTCAATAGAGGTCTACGCACGTTTTTTGTTTTGTTTTGGTGGTCTTGTGTTTCTCTTCTGATATTTACTTGTTATAAAATATCTTATCTTGTTGAGACTGTAAAGAAATAATTTAATAATCATAATATTTAGTAATCTTTGGAAAATATGTGAGTCATGATTTTCAATAAACAAAGAAGAAAATGTTAGAATATAATAATATACCATGTTACACACGGTCACGAGCTGCAAAAGGATATTGTTTGAACGTCTCAACTCATCGGATAGAGAGACGGATCTCTAGCTTCCGGTGTTAGGTGACGTGTCATGCAACCTGTTAATTGTGACCTTTTCCGATAATTTTGACGTTTCCTTCCATGGATCGTTATAATTATGGGAAAATTCGTGACAATCTGGATTTATTTATTTTTAACTTATGACGATTTAAAAATGATACGTAGGCTAATATGTAATGGTGTAGTGTAAATACTGTTACATATACTGTAATCTCACAGCTACAATGCATTTCAAAATTACTGTAACGTATATTTTATTTTTCAGAAGACTATCAAATCAGTTAATTGTTTATCCTGCACCTTGACACAACAATGGAACACTGATTGTCTTAAAACCAAACAGTGGATCACCTGAAGAATCTCCACTCTGGTTTATTTCACCTTAAGATTAACCACCCTACCCAAGCGTTAACGTAACCTAACCACCCTCCAAAATAGTGTTAAGGTTGTTAATCTTCAGGTGAAATAAGCTTGGGTTGAAGAGTCTAACTTAAATACATTAGTAAAACACTTCCTAAAGAAATCCTCCTACACACGTCTGGGAATACCAACAACGACAATTAATTCGTGTCGCTATAAATGATTCACAAAGATCGCATAAATTAAGTGGTAGTAATTAACTCTTATATAGAATTAACACAAAGGTCACGTATAACAAACAATATTTCCAAAAAAAGGGAAAATACGTCAGCCTCAAGATTATTATATCACCGAGATGAAAAAAAAAGTCTTTACCGTTGTGTTATCTGTTATCTTTTATTGATTTTATCAGTGTTATCCCTGACTGATAAAACGAAAACCTCGAGACAAGATTAAAAACTTTCAAGACGAGATTTTCACTTCGTTTGCCAGATCAAAGATAACGAATGCAAGTTTTAAGGTATACTGACCTATAAAAATACGAAGTGGTTAATTCATAAGTTTTAATCTAAAGGTGACTATATACACTACCAGTACTATAATGTTTTTATTATTATTAATGGAAACGTATTATTGCCAGAAACTGAAAAAATATACCGTGGCATACAAAAGCCAGCTCAAATATACGTTGTTATAGACCCCATACTAATATATTTTAAAGAAATTATTATTTAAACGTTTTTTTGGTTATTTTTAAGAAGTAATGGTCATGAAAATCTCTATATCTTTCCTTTGGGCAATCAATTAAACCAATACACAGAAGACTCGACACATAACTACTCTCATTACGAGCCTATATAACTATATACAGGGGAGGATATATTAATGAACTGTATTACGTGAATATAAGACACCCTTGATTATTTCACATACTAATTAAACACCCTATGACTACCTGTAGGGGTTAGGTTAGGGTAGGGTGGGTTTTTGGTGGCCGGTAATAAAGGTTAGGTTAGGTTACTGAAACTGATTGACATATTAACCTTAAAAAATGTGAGAATTCGATAGTTAACTTTTCTTTTTTTCCTGTGACTTTTTTTCTGTGACTTTTTTACCTGTGACTTTTTTACCTGGATTCGGTTTTTTGGTTGAATCATCACGTGAATTAACTAGGGTGTCTAATGTTCATTTGAACCAACAATCTGTGATGTGTTTTCTGAATGTCTTTTCTTATCTGTTTATCTTATCCACCCTTCTTTTTCTCTCTCGACCTGTATTTCCTTCCTGAGCGCTAGTTTTAGATAATTGAGTTGTCGGTTTACCCTCAAGCGCTACACCTACTAGTTTTTACTGCCCTCTCTCTCTTTCTCCCTTCCCGTCTCTGCTATAATAATTCGAGTGTCAAAAATCGTATTCTCATAAGTTCTTAGGTTAAAGTTTCCTCTTAAGTGTTTTTTCACTTAAGATGCATTACAGTGTTCGTTTATGCTACTATTGTACTTAAACAAAGATGGCCTTAAGTTCATAGTATAATCTACCTTAAGTCCACAATTAATCAACCTTAAGTCCTTAATTAATCTACCTTAAGTCCTTAATTAATCTACCTTAAGTCCTTAATTAATCTACCTTAAGTCCATAATTAATCAACCTTAAGTCCTTAATTATAATCTACCTTAAGTCCTTAATTAATCTACCTTAAGTCCATAATATAACCTACCTTAAGTCCTTAATTAATCTACCTTAAGTGCACAGTGAACAGTACCTTAAGTGCAGCTACATCGAGTGAAGAAAATTCTACCGCAACTTTATTTTGTAATAGGGAAAATATATACGTAGTAAGGGAAGGATGTGTGACGCTAAAACAATCAGGAAAAAACTCTCCTTCTGGAATGTGTTTCTGTTTATGTTTAGTTAAGGAAATGAAAACAAAACATAACGTAGGAAAATAGTGAATATTCGTCTTTGTGTTATTTAAGTGACTAAGGCGCGTTACTAATGTAGGGAAAATAATTATCTAAACTGACCTATCCATAACTGACCTAACCTAACCTATCTTAAACTGACCTAACCTAACCTCATTCCTCTAAATAGTGTTAGGTGAGATAAGCTGGGGTGGCGATGCTTCAGGTGAGCCGATGGAACCTTACCTGACGTACCTATGAGGGTAATCAAGACATAATTATTTTAATGTGAAAATTACGGTACAGTTGTGTTAAGTTGCTGATGGTCGTTAAGCTGAAGTTCATATCAATATCCAGGTCAGATCCAACCCTCTTGAGTTATTAGCTGAAGATTATCAGATGATCCTTTGACCTCAATACCTGACCTGACCCAACTCGCTAAAGCTATTACCTAAAAATGTTCAGAGTAAATCGGTTAGTTGTCAGTCAGTAGCCAGAGAGCTGTGGCCTGTCTATAGTGTCCTGGGCTGAGTGAGACAACAGTATCCATACCCACAACTTCACAGAAAAGTCAAGCACTACTTTTACAAGGACATCGTTATTACGTCAACAAGAAACGTAAAGAGGGAAAAAAAATTCTGGAGATGTCATAACAGAGATTGTTGAGGCCGCATATCTACTGAAGGAGACACTACTGAAGACTTCATGAATAATGCTGTGGAAAAAGTCACGGCCAAACTGTTCATCAATACTCTTAGCCATTTGGTACTTAAGGTTGATACCAGAAACATGGCAGCAGTCAACAACGGCACCTTCCACTATCTACCGCCTGAGAATGTAAGATTTGCAAAGAGCGTTCTTCGAGTTTCCCCATTCAGTATGGACCAGCACCGGCAGAAGCTTCCATACAATACTTCTCACATATATGGAGCACCAAATATCTAGCAGCTGATCTCCCTCCGCAGTGGAGACCTTCCACTCCTGAAGCGTGGTAGCGGTCGGATGGATAAACGAATTAAGCGGCTGTAGCTGAATTCCCATAGACTCTGGCCTGTATGAATCGGTTATAAGTATGTATTTTTTAATTATTGTTTTATAATTGTATAATATCCATTTTTTATCACCTAGTTCTTTGATTTATTCTACTTTATAGTCAATTAGTGTTTCGATTACGGAATTGACAAAATATACACAATAGGGATAATATAAACGATGGGTAAGACGAGGCAACAGACCAATGTTACCAGAATATTGACAACAGACTGACGAAGGGGTTGTATAATGAAAGAAAGTGATAAAATGAGAGAGAGAGATAACAGCGTACATTAGTGAGAGAGAGAGATGACACACAATGTACCTTAGAGAGAGAGAGAGAGAGAGAGAGAGAGAAGTATTAAGTAATTCCCTGGAAACAACATAAAGATAACACACTAAGGTAAGCTGTAATCTCTCTCTCTCTGTGTCATTCTCTCTCTCTCTAAGGTACGTTGTGTGTTATCTCTCTCTCTCTAAGGTACGTTGTGTCATTCTCTCTCTCTCTCTAAGGTACGTTGTGTCATTTTCTCTCTCTCTCTAAGGTACGTTGTGTCATTCTCTCTCTCTAAGGTACGTTGTGTCATTCTCTCTCTCTAAGGTACGTTGTGTCATTCTCTCTCTCTAAGGTACGTTGTGTCATTATCTCTCTCTCTCTAAGGTACGTTGTGCATTCTCTCTCTCTCTCTAAGGTACGTTGTGTCATTCTCTCTCTCTCTCTAAGGTACGTTGTGTCATTCTCTCTCTCTATCTCTAAGGTAACCTGTGTGTGGTCGTGGGTCTGACTCTCAATATTATTACAACACCAGAATGAGAGACGCGGGTGCTAGAGAGATGGTGGGTTAGGTTAGGGTAGGTTAGGGTAGGTTAGGTTCGCTGGAATTGTGTTCGTGTCTGTCATTATCAGGATGGTGGGCGAAGCTGTGGATACTTTTACAAGGATGAAAAGACCTGAAGCCGAGGAGGATGAAAGGATGACACAGGTACATGACAGAATGAAACAAGGATGTAAACAAAAACAATCCTTACACACACACACACACACACGTCAGTAGGATGAAGGGATTGGGTGACACAAAGTACAGTCGTAGGATGAAGGAAGAGGGAAGGGAGTGTTATGAGGTTGCAACACGGGTTAAGAAGGATGAAATAGCGGAAGATAGGATAAGGGAGGATGTGACAAGGATAATTCTTATGTCATGTCGGTGCTTCCAAGGACAAGACAAAACGGATGGTAGGATGAGAGGCTTAGGAGACACAAGGAGGAGAGAGAAGGATGAGAGGCTTAGGAGACACAAGGGCGAGAGTGGAGGATGAGAGGCTTAGGAGACACAAGGGCGAGAGTGGAGGATGAGAGGCTTAGGAGACACAAGGGCGAGGAAGGATGAGAGGCTTAGGAGACACAAGGGCGAGTGAAGGATGAGAGGCTTAGGAGACACAAGGAGGAGAGAGAAGGATGGTAGGATGAGAGTCTTAAGACACAAGGGCGAGAGTGAAGGATGAGAGGCTTAGGAGACACAAGGAAGGCTTCAGGTAAGGTAAAAACACCAGTGACCAGACAGTGGTACAGGGTGGCCACAAAGGCAGTAGGATACTCACGGAGACGGAGGCCCAGGGAAGGGCGGTGGGGTCGTGAGAGTCGCTCATGTGGTCGTCGCAGTCAGGCACGATGTGGTCGTCATCACTAATGACGGCGACGCGACGCACGCGCTCACACACCGCATCCATCTGAGCTCCAGGGCTCTGTACCTCAATGGTGTGAGCTCCGGGGGCTCTATACCTTGGTGGTGTGAGCTCCGGGCTCTACCTAGATGATTGGGCGCTCTTTTCCTGGCTGTGTGATGCTCTGCGTCAACACTGTCAACAATACCACAACAAGACGGGGACGTCCTCGAGTTTCAGTGTCACGTGACCCAGATGTCCGCGTGGGGCGACAGGTCGTAGTAGCGGATAAACACAGCTCTCAGCCAAGTGTTCCTACACAGACACGTGAGGGGGGTCATGAAAGTGTGCGAGGGGGGGTGTGGGGCGCGGAGAGGACGCTGAGAGGGCAGGAGAACGGAGAACGTCTGCCTCCGACCGTAGACGCCGGCTGACTGTGAGCCGCCTGGACACTCACACACGTTTTCTAGTCCCTCCTGACTGTACGTGATCGCCACATGCTACCCCCACCACTGCTCTGTTTACATTTTTACTCCATTGGTCTAATGATCCTATATTTCACCAGTCACTGTATCGGCTATACCGAGGAAGAGACGACAACACCGAGGATAATGAAACGGATTGGATGATTACAGAAGCCGGAACAAAAGTCAATAAACAACTTGCCGGAGACTACACTACAAATGGTGTACCTCAGATTGAATTTTGTTTCCGGTGCAAGTTCGTCTCTTTTAGTCAGTCTCCCATCCCCCCAAAGATGGACACTTCAGCGCCCCCGTTACAGAGAAGTATACCACGCACTCATGGTCGTGTAGTGTACTCTGTTATGGTTAAGGTGTAACATGTGTAGATGCAGGATGTGGAGTGTGTTGGGGTGGAGGATGTGGAGTGTGTTGGGGTGGAGGATGTGGAGTGTGTTGGGGTGGAGGATGTGGAGTGTGTTGGGGTGGAGGATGTGGAGTGTATTGATGGAGGAAGTGGAGTGTGTTGATGGAGGATGCGTTGATGGCAGTCACAGGGATGAGAGGGGGAGTGATGTGTGACTTAAGTGTGTGTGTGTCTGTGTGTGTGTGTGTGTGTGTGTCTGTGTGTGTGTGGTACTAAACTCAATTACAATATACACGGAAGCCACAACCTAACCTAACCTAACCTAACCTAACCTGACCTAACTTAACCTAACCTGGACAAGTGTTTTAAGTAGTGTGTAGTGGTTAAGTGTTGATCAGGTCACACAGGAAACACTTGAGATATAACGGCTGTCTGATAGTAACAGCGGTGATGACAGCTGACTGATAGACAACTGACCCAAGTAAGATTGTCGGTACGGTATCACTTAAGCTTGATGGAATAATATTATCGGCACGGTATCGCTTAAGCTTGGTGGAGCACAATTATCGGCACAGTATCACTTAAGTTTAGAGGAATATTATCAGCACGGTATCGCTTAAGCTTGGTGGAACATTATAATCGGTACATTAACTATCACCTTCGTCCTTAACGGCACACCTGGTTTTATCGACAAGGTGTGGAAGGGAGGGAAGCAGGGGGGGGGGGTTGAGGGAAGCCGGGAGAGATGGAGGGAGGAGGAAGATTTTCGAGAGAATGGCAGGTCGTTTAAGATAACTGGCCCCTCTGCTTAATTGGTACAGTAGAGGTTAATAAGATACACCTTCTCACTTATAAGAGACACTAATGAGATCACCTGAAGAATGTACTTTATGATTAATATAACCTAACCTAACCTAACCTAAGCCCCAGATAGCATTAGAATTCTTAAACAACTTTCGGTTTATTGGGACGCTGACAGTTATAGGACCACTTATTGTTATATTCTAGAGGTGTTATATCTCTCATTCTCTTTATCGGGACAGTGTTCGTTATCTTATCACCAAGACGATTGCTATCTTGTTATCTGTACGTGTGTGTGTGTGTGTGTGTGTGTGTGTGTGTGTGTCAGACTGGTGATTCCATTTGTGTTAGACGATATTATAGGAAACAGTATTATTTACGATGATGAGTAATAAACAAATGATTAACACACACACACACACACACACACACACACACACATACACATACGTACATTAGGAGTGCCGTTAGAAACTCAGTTAATTCCCAAAATTCCCATGAAGCTATTTTAACCCGGAGTGCCTTAACGAGCTCCAGTGAGTCAGAGAGAGAGAGAGAGAGATTGGGGATATTAGGGATATTAGTTAAGGTTCTAAAACTGCTGTCGGGAGTTAGTTAAGGCTGAAAGTCGCTATCAGGGGCAAGTCAAAGCTTAAAAGTCATTTTCGAGGAAAAGTCAGGGCCTGAGACTCACTCTCGAGTAATAGTCAGGGCTTGAGAGTAACTTTAAGTACTAGTCAGGGCTTGAGAGTCACTTTATGGACTCGTCAGGGTTGGAGAGTCACTTTCGAGGAATATTCAAGGCTTGAGAGTCACTTTATGGACTCGTCAGGGCTTGAGAGTCACTTCCATGTACTGCTTAAGGCTTAAAACTTGGTGTAGAAAAGTTCCTCCACTTGTTGTCGAGGTCTTCAAGTAGTCGCCGAAATAGAATACGTGACTGACACACACCCAGCACCAGTGGGGCATGACGACAACATTGCACAAGAGTGTTGAGGTGTACAGAAGTAGCGGCAGAAGACGTTGAAGAAGGACGAAGGTGTGAGAGGACATCCGGCCAGCACGAGGCTTCCGCAGGGCTCCCAAGGGGTGCCTGATTATGATTGTCACGAGTGCTTCCGGTGATGAACCTTTGGAAAGAGGTAGTGTGAGTGTGTGTGTGTTATGCGAGTGGCTCTTTGCATACCTTGTGACTTGGCTCTCACAGGGACAGTTTCTATCACAAGGCGGTGTCCTACGAGTGACGCCGCACTTCCTGTCTCTGGCTCTGCTTGGACACACACACACACACACACACACACACACACACAGAAATGTAGTGAGAAGTTATATGTTCTGTTTGGGCATCCTGGTAACTCAGCTTCGTCCATTCTTCTTCTTCTTTATTGTGTTCTATGTTATTAATTTACAAACAACATTGTAAGTGGAGATATGACTTGAAATTTTGATACAGGTACAGACAGTATTCAAAGACCGGTAAAGGTACAGTTACAGGTACAAAATTAAATACAGGTAGGGATAATTACAGGTAGGAATAATTACAGGTAAATATAGAAAAAATAACAACATAACACAGGTAAAGTGAATATGGCTCAGTCACATTCTGTCTCCCTTGTTTGTTGTCGGTCTGTCGGTTTATCAGTCTGTCAGGTTGGATAATTAATTCACAAAGATTCCAATAAAACTCTTGGTTCACACCCTGCCATGTTTCAGCGTGTGTGTGTGTGTGTGTGTGTGTGTGTGTAGAGCCGTAATTCCTTTGTGTAAGTAAGTTAGAGACGTCCGCTAAACATAAGTTAATGGGAAAAATTGCAGTATAGTGAAAAATTAAATACAAAGAGAGAAGAGGTAGCAAGGGAGGAGAAGTCAAACCCCAAGGGATTCTATCAAATGTATCAAACTGAAACACGAGAAAAGATTGGACTAATACAGTCAGATACCGGCGAGCTAACTGATAACGAAGGAGAAATGAGCAATAATCTGAATAAATATTTTTCAACAGTTTTCACCACCGAAAATTTAAGCATGATACCCGAGGCACCGACTCTATACAGAGTTAATGAAGAAAATATATTAAGCGAGATAGTAGTGACTAGTAACGATGTTAGTGAACAAATAGACAAAGTAAAGCCTAATAAGTCATCAGGTCCCGATGAGATATTTGCCAGGGTATTAAAGGAATGTAAGGAAGAGCTGAGTATGCAGTTCAATTCTGGTCACCGTATTACAGAATGGATATAGAATCCTTGAAAAGAATTCAGAGGAGAATGACAAGACTAATCCTGGGCATTAGGAACCTTGAGTATAGAGACAGGTTAAAGAATCTTAATTTGCACTCCCTCGAGAGACGTAGAGTGAGGTAGATATGACAGAGGTGTATAAATGGAAGTCAGGGCTGAACAAAGGGGACATTACAAAGGTACTCAAACTATCCAACCAGGAGCGAGCTCTTAACAATGGTTTTAAATTAGACAAATTTAGATTTAGGCGCGAAATAGGAAAACACTGGTTTGGAAATAGAGTAGTGGACGAGTGGAACAAGTTACCAAGCATCATCATTAACTCGAATACGCTGGATAGCTTCAAGCATAGGTTGGATGGATATATGAGCAATAGGGGTTGGGTGTAAATGGGACTTATGTTCTTATGTTCTGAAGTAGTTAGTGACGACAGACAGAGACAGAAAGAGCGATGATAGGTGTTATTAAAGAGATGAGAGAACATGAGTCACACACTTCCTTATCTCTCTGTCTCTGTTTCCCTGATAGTGAGATAACACACACACACACACACACACGCTAAGGAAACTCATTAAAAAGGTAGTATATATCCATTAGTCACCTCCAATACCATTCAACCTACTCATCACGTCGACAAAATAACACGAGGCAACAATTATTTTCCCTATATGACAAACTGCCATTATACAAGAAAAGGAAAATATTGTTTCCTGCTCCTTTTTTTTTTTTTACCACAACTATATTTTCAGTAATGTAAGGAAATGATTCATTGGAAATAGGAAAACCCTCGAGGTATACTTTTGAACAGCACAATTGACGTATGCTTGTATGTTATTGTATTTGGAAATCCAGTTAGAAGAGCATGATTTGTTAACAATATATTTCCTTCCTGTCTCTCTCTCACACACACCAATTAGAGACGCGGCTTCTATTATGGAACTCTTAAATCTGTTACACCTACCAATCAATAAGGCTCTGAAATCATGAAACTCCTGAATCTTTTAAACCTACCATCCAATAACTTCAATAAGGCTCTGAAAAGCATCGAACTCCTGAATCTTTTAAACCTACCATCCAATAACTTCAATAAGGCTCTGAAAAAGCATCTTAATAATGTCCTTTAGTTCATATCCTCGAATATAAACACACAAACAAATATTTCTACAGTACCTACGACACAACAGTGGGGGAGGTTAGGTTAGGTTAGGTTAGGTTAGGTTAGGTTTGTTCCAGGGCCACCACCACACAGTCACTTCAGTGGCGAATTAAAACAAAGACACTTTCATGGTGTGTGTGTGTGGGGGGGTAATACACACACGTACAAGGGCATCGAATGTAAGGCAATGTTGGATAGGATGGTAAGGTATGGTGGGCAGGATAGTGAGGTATGGTGGGTAAGATAGTGAAGGATGATGGGTAGGATAGTGAGTGGTGATGAGTGAGGGATAGGTAGTGGGCAAAGGATAATAAATGGGGCAGGGAGTGGACAACGATGGGCAGTGGGCAAGGCCTCTAGGAGCATCGTACAAATCACGGGGTAGATGGTAACACGACAGACGGGCTTAAAATGTCACACAGGCCCTATATCATCAACAACCATCACTCTCCCACAACACGCCACAACTCCCAAATAAATGTATAAAAGTATTAAAAAGTTATGCAAGCTTTAAATCTTCTCCAAGTGACCTTTGTGACCTTTCGTAGACGACTTGGTAACATTTGTGACCTCTTTACATGATATAGTGATCTTTGTGACCTCATGACCTTCACATTGAAAACAACAGCCATAAACCAATTAGTTGCTACCACAGAAGCCGAAGAATCTAAACAACGGTTCACTGTTTCTCTTATTCTTCTTCTTTCTCACCAGCCAACCAGAAACCACCCTAGAAGCTATCGGACCATTCTGTCGACCAATTAGAGGGCAGGGACGATGCGGTTGTGGTTTCACTATGGCGTCAATTTCCTTCCGACACGTTGGCAGTTTAGGTGCAGCAGAGCCCACGAGCGGACGTTCTTGGAATTAAGGAGGTTTTGAAAGGCCAGTGAGACTAAAAGTTATTTTGGTGGTGGTGAAGATGGAGCTATATGTTAACATTTGTATATTTGACCAGACCTCCCTCATGATTAGTAAGGCAGATGGTCTACGTAGTCTTAATATGCCCTGTCATGACCTAACCTAACCTAACCTAACCAGACCTCCCTCATGATTAGTAAGGCAGATGGTCTACGTAGTCTTAATATGCCCTGTCATGACCTAACCTAACCAAATTTGACCTTAAATCTTCTTGACCATTTAGGTTGTTGAAGTCGCCTTGTCACCTCTGCTAAATTCACCACAGGATGTTGGGAGAAGTCGGCTCAGATTTTGGAATTTCCATGACAATGTGTGTTTACTGTAGCTGGGTAGGAGGGAGGGTGACATCATGTACTAATTTAATGATGTACGAGAGAGAGAGGGAGAGAGAGAGAGAGAGAGAGAGAGAGAGAGAGAGAGAGAGAGAGATAATTTTAGTGGGGTCAAACCAATTTGGACGACCATCTGTTTTTTCTTCGATTTTTGTCATTCTACTTAAACGACTCTAATAGATTTGTTTAGGTTAGGTTAATGGTAGGTTTGAGAGGTAAGGTTAGGTTAGGTTAGTATGGAAAGGTCGATGAGAAGCATTCAGTCGTACAGTGTTTGATCAGTCACCGGGAAGCTTTTGTCAATAGTTGAAGTGCATTCAAATGGTGTCCGTGAGTGAACCTGGATGTAGTGTATTTATTACCAGTAAAATATGGGGGGGGGGGGGAAATTCAACTCCCCGCTTGTTTTGGGATATTCTTCAGGTGAGGAGTAAGATCTTTTTATACCTTAACATTTACGTATAGCCCATTTAAACACCTTATTTACCGCCATAGTAAAAATAATTAATATACCTTTCATACCTGTTAATTATATCTCAATAACCTCAATATAAACACAATGCTGAAATAATTTATATACAGGCAATTTAACCGTGTGGATTTCTACGCGTTATAATGGAATATCTCAGTAAGGTGAAGCTAAGATATTGAAAAGGATCTATAAAGAATTTGACAAACGGAAATAATGATGATGAACTCTGGAGCGTGGTGGACTACTATTAAGAGGTCTCGTTCCCACAGGTCAGATGGTGGCGTCAGGAGGAATTCTTATAAGTCCTGACTAAGGTCTACTACAACAGGATGCTTATAGCCCGCGTAGGACTGTAGATTATGCGTAGGAGACTAACTCTACCGACACTTGTCGAAAATATAGCTGCTACTACTACTACTATTACTACTACTAATGTTGCCGTAACGTTTACTCCTACATTACTACTAGTTACACTATTAATTACTATTATCATTAACCAATAGAATTACCGTAAATGCATAGATGAGGCAACAGGAAGTGAATCTTTACAGCTTCCACCAGTACACGATACAAAATTGTTAGGATATTAAAAAAACATGTTTATGTTAACTCTCATATATAAATACCGATAGAGACAAATAGAATAATTTTTAAATTAATAATAATTTCATAGCTATGACTTCAAGGCCAGACTTGTTTTGTTTGACAAGAGGATATATAACTGGGAGTGTTCACTTCATTAGCATATAACACTGTGACCTACAGTACTAGGCTACTACCGCTGTTGTTGGGTGAATGATGGTTGGATTGACTTTGAAAATATCCCAAGAACAAAACGAAATAAATCCCTGAAAAAAATTCACATGATAAAACTAACTATATCCAATGAATAATATTCCCATTGAGTAAACTTCACATGTACAGGGAACCAAAACAAAAGATAAACAACAGAATGTAAACACAGGAGGAGCCACGGGCCACCAGCTGTTGCCCCACAACAACGTAAGTGTTACACTTTTATTAGGCCCTCAGACACGTCCAGGCAAGCTGAGTGGCACGTTTTGTTAGGAGACAGATTGTGTTGTGTGTGTGTGTGTGTGTTGATATATGAGTGTGTTGTGTTTGTGTTATGTGAGTGTGTTGATGTGAGTGTGTTGTGTTTGTGTTGTGTGAGAGTGTGTTGTGTTTGTGTGTGCGTTGATGTGAATGTGTTCTGTTTGTGTTGTGTGAGAGTGTGTTGTGTGTGTGTGTGCGCTCCGTGGTGGATTCTTCGTTCCACTTTATATCTACCCATTACTTCCTGACACAACATATAATGGTGTGTACAGAGAGCTTTTATTAGTATTGGAAGTAACAGCAAAGGTACAGATATATATTTACTGTTAGAGAATATTATTGATAAGTTTTTTTTTTAATGGGTACGTGCCAGGGGACAGTATTTCAAGGTGAACGCTTACTTCATACCACCTATTGCTCACCTGATAGGGGCCTCCCCAGATGACGTGGTGGTGACATAGTGTGACGTTTAATGAGGGCAGGGACTGTCTTATATGATGACGACAAGCTACTTAGATAGCGCGTCATGATATCCGTTTTGAGAATAATTTAACTGACGTTCACTTTTTTAATAATTTTCCTCGTGGAAGGAATATTCTAGATGACAATTGACTCACTAACTCGGGAGCCAAAATTTGTATACCCTGTACTGTAATATGATAATGTTAATAATCTCTTGATATACAGTATGAATGTTAATGGAGATAGTGAACATTGTATTTCATTAATGTTCTTGAATTGGTATATATTTATTTATTTAATTTAGAGAGCGACTAAAGAGTTAAACGCTTAAAGAACGTAATTGTTGATATACATTAAAACAATAACACGTTAAACCACATATCACTCATGTTTTAACAGTTCTTGTCTAATATCCAAACTTAATTATTTACAGTGCTTAAATAACTTAGTTGTTAATGCAGAGAAAGACACGTAAAATAAGGATAACACGAAGAACCTGGACCCCAGTTTATTTCACCTCCTCAAGATTAACCACCATCCTAATACTATTTGGGGAGGTTAGGTTAAGTTTGGTTAGGTTAAGTTTGGTTAGGTTAGGTTTGAGTTAGGTTAGGTTAAGTTTGGTTAGGTTAGGTTTGAGTTAAGGTAGTCAATCTTTAGGTGAAGTAAGCTGGGGTATACGTTCTTCAGGTGAGCTAATAATAATAGCTCACTATATTGAGATGATGTATAATAATTATTCGTGATAAATTAAATCCTCAACCTCAGTGACGTCACATTGATAAACAAGAACACGTGACCAAGAAGAAGTCGAAGAAAAACAAAAGCAACCCGACGGCCACAAGCGGTTAATATTATAATAAATAATAAAAACAAAATATTTATTGTTTATATCACAAATTATAATTGTTCCTCGCTTGTGCCAAATGTTTTTTTATTTATTTTTATTATAATTATCTTTCACTTGTTAGTCGTTTTGTTTGTGGGTACATGTGTGTGTGTGTGTGTGGGTACATGTTGTGCGTGTGTGTGTACGTGTGTGTGTGTGTGTACGTGTTGTGTGTGTGTGTACGTGTTGTGTGTGGGTATGTGTTGTGTGAGGGTACTTGTGTGTGTGTGTGGGTATGTGTTGTGTGTGGGTACGTGTTGTGTGTGGGTATGTGTTGTATGAGGGTACTTGTGTGTGTGGGTACGTGTTGTGTGTGTGTGTGTGTGTGTGTGTGTGGGTAAGTATTTGTAAGCACGTGTTATCCTCTGATGTACACATGATGCACGTGCTCTGGTGTACACAATGCATGTTTGCTGTTGTACACATGAACCACGTCCTTCTTGGTACGTCCAGTCACGTATCAGAGAGACTGGGGTATTGATCAATGGTCCACACTTATCTCTGGTGTTGGGAGGTTCTGGTGAACGTTTAGTAGATATGGTGAAATGACTCGTGTCCGGTGTTGTAATACTTATACTCCACCACCATCATCATCACTATTACTACCACCATTACCACCATCGTCATCACTATTACTACCACCATTACCACCATCGTCATCACTATTACTACCACCATTACTACCATCGTCATCACTATTACTACCACCATTACCACCATCATCATCACTATTACTACCACCATTACCACCATCGTCATCACTATTACTACCACCATTACCACCATCATCATCACTATTACTACCACCATTACCACCATCATCATCACTATTACTACCACCATATTTGTTTGTTTACATCATCTTGCGTACGAGTAATAAATAAAATAAATAGTTAAAAAAAAAGTTGCTTAATTAATCATTCATTGAAACTGTAAATAATGTTGTACCTTTAATTAATTCACTAATAATATTATACACAAAATTAATTACATCTGTGTGGGCGTGTGTAGGTAGTGAACTTAAACACCTTTTAGAATGACTCAATAATTACGAGAAGACTAGACCATTGACAGGATGTTCCCACGCTAATATACACGTACACGCACACACACACACACACACACATACACACAGTAATCTATCCGCTCGTGCCTTCATTAATATGCTATGACGTCTTCCTTGGCCGAGGGTAAGGAGAGTGTTTGACGGGGGATTAAATTTTGTGTAAGAATTGTTATTTAGTTTTGATTGTTGTTTTGTAGTGTTGTTGTTTTTGTTGTGTTGTCGTGTTGTTTTTGTTGTGTTATAATGGTAGACTTAAGTAGGTTTGATAGTGTTTTATAGATTACGTGAAGATTAACCACCCTAGTTTGTTTTGTCTTGATATTAACTATTCTAACGTTAACCTAACGTAACTTAACCCAACCTGACATAATGTTACAAAACTCTAAGCTAACCTTACCTTACTTAACCTAATCTAACCTAACCTAACAAAACCTATCTAACCTTAACCCCCCAAAAAAAATCTTGTGGACGAGGAGAAAAAACAATATTGTATTTTGAATTAATAAAAGAGAATTCGAGAAGTAAATACAAATGAACGGTGAGTTTCCGTTTAAACTAACATTCCCGTTTTCCAAGAAGGATGACGCCACTGGCAGATAGCTACTGTACATCACCTCCCCAGCAACAACCCTACACCGCTGTTTAGTTTATATATACACTACACCATTCAGTATTACCATAACGAAAGAATGTATGAGTATATTTCTTGATATTAAAAATTTACCGCCAAGATTCAGTGAACTTTGACGAAAATGTTGTTGACGATAATAAAGTGTTTTACTACTCTTCAACAGCTCTCTCTCTCTACGTTGGTGCTGTAAATTCTCGAGTCAGTTAAGATAAGAAAAATACGTCTTTATAATTTTACATTTATTTAACATTACTGATGATTGCAATATGACATTTTTATTTATTTTAACGTATGTTTCATTTCTTCTTCTTTAATCTTGTGAGTGAGTGAGTGTGTGAGTGTGTGTCACACACTCACATCCCCTCCCACACACTGTGTGTGTGGGAGGGGATGGGTAAGTGTATGTGTTTGTGTGGGTGATTGAATGAATGAATGAATGAGTGTTTATCTGTCAGGAAGAGCGTTATGTGGGTGAACAATACAGTACCAAGAAGAACTACTGCCTATACGTTAAAACACCGTGGGATAATTGTTTATGTCCTGTGTCAACTAACATTAACCTTTGTCTCTACTCTACTGCCATATAAATGATAATGGTGTAACTCTCTTTCTCACTCTGTTTCTTTCACACAAACACACTCTCTCTAATACAACGAAAACAACCTCTCTCAACCAAAAACAACCTTCTCTCTTAGTTAATATCTTCCACAAAAGTTTTACCGTACAGCTAACCTCTGAGCACACACACACACACACACACACACACACACACACACACACACACACACACACACACACACACACACATATACACACACACACACACACACACACACACACACACACACACACACACACACACACATCACTTGATTACAGCTGTTTGACTCCCTTTATGTATTTGTGGATGAGCGATGTTTGTGTGTGTGTGTGTGTGTGTGTGTGTGTGTGTGTGTGTGTGTGTCTGTTTGTGTGTGTGTGTTTTGGATAATATTCTTTGTATGATACGTAAAGACTAAAGATAGTAAAATAACCATAAACGGAAAGGTGTCAGGAGTTAAGTATTTCCCCTCTCTCTCTCTCTCTCTCCCTCTCTCTCTCTCTCTCTCTTCACATAATTTTATCCATTTACATATTTAATTTATTTAGCGTATAAATTTTTTGTCTGTTACATTTCCATCTTTATAATACATTGATAAATTCGTTTACCTAATTACAGGTGAATATAACATTAATAAAACGCTAATACAACTTGATAGGAAGACTAAGATCAAACACAAACACAGTCTCATTCCACAAATTATTTATTTAGTGGAAAGTTTTAATTAATTATTGTACAGGAATTAGATAGATGGATATTCAGTAAAATCGTGATGCAAGTTTACTTTGATTCAACATGTATATAAACAATGCAGGTATTATACATTGGACATATTCAGTGTAGGTATCTAAGCTAATTGCAATAATAATAGTTGTAATAACATATAAAACTAATTCCAGTACCGTAATAGTAAAGTACGCAGCATTTCTGGCAAGCTTACAGTAGAGTTAGTTCATATTATTGACAAGAGTAAATATGAAATATCAAGTTTGTCGGATTTTAACTTAAAATAAATGTTATGTAATCAATGAAAAAAATCTAATACGTTGTTTACTAACATGTTTACTTTGATGACTTACATTATCCATCACGAATCACATATATATCAAGTGTCTTAGAGATAGAAAACGAGATCAAGATACTATTTTATGAGTAACTGTACTGTATATATCACAACACAGCCTCAATACCATTTCAAAGTCATATTATTTACATGGTCAATTATTGGTTTCGAATCATATCTTACATAGCAACTGTGTGTCAGGATATCTTAGGGGAGAAAATGGGATCACTTGAAGATTATAGACATCTCGATTTATTTCATCATAATGCTATTCTTGGGGTTAGGTTAGGTTAGGTTATGTTAGATGAGGATAGGGTGGTTAATCTTAAGGGTGCTTCAGAGACTGTAGTGTGCTCATGTTCATTATCATTTTACACCACACTATCACCATCCCTCTCCTCACCATAACCGTCAATCTCTTCACCATAACCATCCATCTCCTCACCACAACCATCCCTCTCCTCACCATCATCATCCCTCTCCTCACCATCATCATCCCTCTCTTCACCATCACCACTTGAGCAACAACATCCATCACCTTTCCGTACCTTGATGGTCACCGCCACAACCAGAAGTACACCAATAGTGACACATTCCACCAACACCAGCACCTGCACCCATGTTAGATTGTTGTTATTTCCCTCGGCAAGTTCTTCAGTCGCTGGCTCCGTCACGACACTTGCTGAATTTGTCACTACGGTCGCGCTACCGCTACAGGACGGGAATGACTTTCTACGCCACTGTACTTCCGTGCCGCTTGTCTGGATGAAGAAATTTTTGAAGGTATAGTATCCCGTGATGTCTTGGACGTAAGTTGAGTGTCCTTCCAGCTTCGCGGAGAACACGGAGAACGAATTGGACAATGAAGTGGAACCGGGCAAAGTGGAGTCATTAGCATACCACAAGGAGAATGTCTGCGGTTTAGAGTTCCTAATTGGCAGTGCAATGAACTTTTTTCTACCATTATCCAGGTGTAAGACGGCAGTAACATTCACGTTCGGTTTACCATCTGGAGATTGAATGAGCAAATCTAGTGGGTTTTCGGTGAAAGTTTTGCCGTTCAGCTTCTCGTTCCAGGGACATTCGTTCTCTGAATCTATGTCTGAGGCCTCCACACATACCGTCACGCCCACCACGCCCATCATCAACACCTTAGCCGTCCACGATCCCAACATCTTAGTGAGGATGATCTGTGTCTGTCACGCGTGGTACTGCAGGCGTCTTGGTGGTGATGCTTACTGAGACAAAATACTACACAGCACTATCTTCAAGTCTCCTCTTATGGCCATCGATGTTATAATCAACATAATGTATTACTGCGCCGTAAATTTAACTAATTCCTTAAAACAAAGACTTAATTCAAGTACATTAGTCATAGTTAGAATTTATAAAAGATATATCTCTAGTTATTAGTCGTATGAGGAAGGTGAGATCTTAACCACCGCTAAGCAATCATAAATGTTGGATTTAAGCGCCATATATGAGTCTTGTATTGTGAGAGCCAATCAAAAGTCTTCCATGGTAAGAGCCAATTAGAAGACTTCCGTTGTGAGAGCCAATCACTACTCTTGCATTGTGACAACCAATCGCTAGTCTCTTAACCAAATAGCTTCAGGAAAACGTCATACGTATGATAACTTACATTTTCAGTGTGTGTGTGTGTGTGTGTGTGTGTGTGTGTGTGTGTGTGTTTGTAATATGTGTTCCTCTCCTTTAATAATACGACCAATAAATAATTAAATAAGGATTAATTATATCAACTGTGAGTTTTGACGTAACAGGAACCTCGTGACCTCACCACTAGGCTCAAAGCGCTCGTACACTATATATGGTCATGGTGGTGATTATATTGTTCCTGGTTAGGTTAGGTTATAGGTTAGGTTAGGTTAGGTTAGGTAAGGTTATAGGTTATAGGTTAGGTTAGGTTAGGTTAGGTTAAGCTGGGAAGTAATATTTGGGTTATGAGTGACCTGAGAATTACCTATAGTATGTGCTCTAGGTAAGGTTAGGTTAGGTGAGTCAGTTTTATATTAGCAATCGTTATTCTCTTCTGTGGGTGTAAGTCTTATGAACTTAATGACGAAAGGTGGTAGAGGAAGAGAGAGGAGGGAGGGAGGAAGATATAGGAAGAAGGGAGGGGGTAGAAGTAGGAGGAGGAGGAAGAAAGAAGAGAGAAGGGGGAGGATGAGAGAAAATGAGAGAGAAGAAGAATGGGAAGAGGAGTGAGGAAGAAAGAAAGAAGGGAATGAAGGAGGAAAAGAAGGGAAGGAGGAAGAAAGAGAGAACGAGGAAGATAAAAGAAGAGAGGATGAGGATGAGGAAGCAAGGGAGGGAGGGGAAGGAGAGTGTGTGTTTACTTACTCCGTGAATATTATCTGAGGATTTAAAGATTATCTCTAGTGTAGAAATATTTTTAGTGTCTTGAATAAACATCCTGGTTGTTCGAACACCTAAAGACGCCATAACAATAACAACCTTATTATATGAGAGACAGAGAAGGAGAGAGAGAGAGAGAGAGAGAGAGAGAGAGAATGACAATAACAAAATTGAGGTATCTGTTTTCTAGTCAGTGTGTGTGTGTGTACTACTACTAAATAGTTTAATATCATAGTGTGTCCGGTAATTAGTGATGTGAAGTCCGTATATGAATTGATCAACTCAACCTATAGAAAGAAGATGGCGTCCGACACAGCTAATGGCGCCCAAAATGCATTGAGACTGTAGTTAGATACGTCTTCATCATCTCACATTACTGATTCCTCCAACAGATGGAGTCCACGTCATCCAAGAGGCAGCCCGGCGCCGTGTTGTTACTCTGCTGATGAAGAAGTTTGCGTTTGTACTGTAGAGGAAGAAGGTGATATGATGATGTTTATTCAGTAAAATTGTAACACAAGTTGACAATTGGATATGTGTTTATAAACTGTGTGGGAGACGGCCAAGATGACTTCCCACCCGCTGAGTATGGCGTCTGGTTGGCCCACATCTCAGGGGGCACTACTCAGTTGAGTGTCCTTACTTTGAGCTGGCGGACGCTCGCCCCACAAGGGGTCACAGCTCAAGATTGAAGAAGCCGCAAGTCCGGAAAACCGTGAGGGCAAACTTTTTCGGAGTGAGGGTTGTAAACTCTTGGAACAATCTACCAGAAAGTGTTGTGACGGCACTGAGTGTGAGCTCTTTCAAGAGAAGACTTGACTAACACTGGAGCGGGTTCAGGTACATTCAGGAGCCGGTGCATGCCCAGTATTTGCCAACGGTGCGTGACAGAGACGTGACCGATCGCCCGGGCGGCTAGCGAGCCGACCTTTTGGTGAAGAATATAAAGGAAAAGAGTCGTGACCGATCGCCCAAGCGGCTAACAAGCCGATCAGCGGCGAAGAGGATAAAAGTAAAAAAAAAAAAGTACATTCTATCTAAGGTTCTGTCAAGAGGGACCTGAGCAGTGTAGGTCTAGTATTGTGGCTGTATGCGCAGGTTCAGTTATCTGTGTGCTCGCCCTGCGCCGTACGCATCACATCAACATGATATTGTGAGCTGCGGTGACATTCCTTACCTTAAACTCAACGATCATACAACAAGAAAGTATTTATATTACTCATCTCCTGCAGTGAAAGCGAAGAGGACAAAAGTAAAAGTACTGATAATACTTTTGTCACGCATTGAGGTGTCGTGTGGACTAAACACGTGTACAACCTAAAGTATTGAAGTATATTAATAAATTATATTATAACTTCCTCATAAAAGAAGGTTTATCTTGGAAAGTTATAAAGTATTACTTTAATATTCTGATAATTTAAGGCAGATTATTAGTTTTCCCGAAGTGATAATAATAATTCATACAGAGAAACGGTGCTCACGACAACACTAGTGGAAGAAATAGGATAAAAACTCCATTACTGATTGTGGGTGTAAGTAGCGGCGGACACAGAACATGACTAGAGGGCCGCTGCTGGTGGTGCTGTGGGTGACCTGTGGAGTGAGTGTGATACAGTCGTCCCCTCCACCCTGTCACACACAACGGGAGAAGTTGGATCAAACACTCGCCTTTAATCCACTTATCCTGTACGTGAAGACTTTAGTTGAATCAGTCGTCGTCGAAGGTACGCTCTTGTTGGGGGAAGATAAAGGACATGTACGTGTCCAGCAGGTGACTTCTGAAGCTCTCTCTCCTGATAGCTCCTGGAGGAAGCTTATCTTAGAGTGTATCGCTGATGGTGACGCTAAACGCTTTGTTCTGTCCCTCCAAGATGAGGTGACTCAGGTGACAGTGCTGCAAGATAACCGAAACTTTAGTTCCTTCAGAGTGACTTCAAGCACCATGGTCGAATGGAATTATTGCGACCCTACCACTACTACTACCACTACCACCACCACCACCACCATCACTACAACAACAACAACAGCAACCTCTACCACCAGTGAGGTTTCCAGCACCTCGTTAGTGTCAAGCCTTGAACGACTCGTTATTGGTTGTGTTACGGTGACGTTGGTGGTGTGGCTGAAGCTGAGGTCACATCTCCTGGCCACTTTATAAGAGCCGTATAAAACGAGCCTCTTATCCTATACACTGACTGGCGTTACTGCTTTCTTTTTCTCTTACTCCAGAAGCAACAGAAGGCAGGCGAACATTAGCCTGGCGTAGCGTCCACTGTCGTATTAAAATCATTGAGGTGAAAGGGAACGCTCGACTCATCATATTGCCGCTGTTTTATCGTCAACATCTTTGAGTTATATCCAGTATATAGCTCCAGAAGAAGGTGGTGGCGTAGATGTGACGAACTATCAAGAGTTACTAAAAGTAAAAGTAACAAGTTGTAGTGTAATAATAACAGTATGTTGTAGTGTAATAATAACAGTGTGTTGTAGTGTAATAATAACAGTGTGTTGTAATGTAATAATAACAGTATGTTGTAGTGTAATAATAACAGTGTGTTGTAATGTAATAATAACAGTGTGTTGTAGTGTAATAATAACAGTGTGTTGTAATGTAATAATAACAGTGTGTTGTAGTGTAATAATAACAGTGTGTTGTAATGTAATAATAACAGTGTGTTGTAGTGTAATAATAACAGTGTGTTGTAATGTAATAAACTGTTTCAACGTGTAGATATGTTTCTCTTCATTACCATACTTAATACTGTGTTTGTTTTAGGGGATACTTATTTATTCAGGTGAAATAAGCTGGGGAGTCTAATCCTCAAGTGAAATAAGCTGGATATCTAATCTTCAATAAGCTGGTGTGTCTAATCTTCAAGAAAAAAAAAACTGTGGTGTCTAATCTTCATATAAGCCGCCGTTTTCTATGACGTATTTACCTCTCTCAACAACTAGGGTCTCTGGGGGCTTTTCATTGTGTCTTATTCACCAAAATGACACAACGGCTATTAATTATCATAAAATTATTCTACCAACACGGCGTAGTAGCGTGATCTATGGTACTTCCTGTTGCTTAGTCTGTTTCTGGTGCTAAGAGAGAATAATGAATACATAGATAACATATATGATAATAAAACAAAGAAATTACCCTATTACTTATGCTCATACAGTAGCTGATAAGACGACTGGACAAACACTGGCCAGACTTAAGGTATTTCTTTTATAATTTTTTTTTCTAATGGCCATTCATAACTAGAGATGGCTATATCGAGGGAAAGAGGTGGCCAATGATCTATGTAGGGATCATTCTAGTGTTCTTGATTCCACAGCATGGGTTGGTATCTTTTCCATAGGTCTACTACCATCTATATTAACAAGTATTTTCTGCTATGATATCTTGAGCTTGGAGTTGCTGTGTACCCTGGTGGTGGTGCTTGACAACATGAAAGAAAACGGCCCTTCTTTACGTTTTCCATCAGTCAAAATTCTGAATGTTTCTATAAGATACGTCCTTTTGTGTTTGTCATTTTGTTGATTTAATTGAGAGAAAGAGAGAGTAAAAATAATGTTTTCCTTACCGACACAGGATGCAGATTCTTATTTTCAATATGTACTAATATCTACCCACCCGCCCCTTCCTCTTCCTCTCTCTCTCAACCTGTTCTTCAGAAACCATTATCTCAAAGAAGTTGGTGGATTTCCAGTAAATATATTCTATATTATCAACAATAACCACAATTAAGAAACAAGAATTATTTAGAACTACAATCATGACTCAAGGAAAGCTGAGTGTTGTCTGAGTGTTGCTTGAGTGTTGCCTGAATGTTGCCTGAGTGTTGTCTGAGCGTTCGGCTGACCGTAAATAATTTGGTTGAATTAACAGAAAAAAATAAAAACTTTAGACTACAAAAAGGACACACAAAAAACAGATGACATTATCGAAGTTTTTAAGGTTCTACAAAATAGTGATGATGGATGGCGTCACAATTACACCGCGACTCGACTACCACAAGAATGACAATGATGTAAATATATCTCACTTCCTGTGGTGATGAGGAAGAAAACAAAGATAATGAATCTTAATATCTGGGAGGAAGCGACGCGGGTGATTCGAATCGTCAACAGGAAGATCTTGATGTTATTTTCTTTTAATAATAATAATAATAATAATAATAAACGGTTTATTAATAGAGTTGCAGCCGGTGGCTGAAAATATACAGACTTACATTTAATTTAGTCATAATGATATAATATGCATTGAATACATTTATAGGGCTGTGCAATACATAAATCAGGAGTTGTTTATTATTTTAACAATAGATGGGATGGTGCTGTTCTTATATCTATCGGTGCGGGCTCTTATGGGCTGAATTTTGTTGTAGTGGCGGACTGCGCGAGTTGGGTGGGGGGCTGCAGGTGGCAGGAGGTGGCGATGGCGAGGGTGGTGCAGTAGTCCACGGCCAAACCTTTCCAATGCTTGGTGGTGGAGGTCACTGAGGGATGGCATTTCCAGGGTGGAGAGAGCGTTGGTGTAGCCGGATTATTCTGCGCCGAGCATGATTCTGCAGGCCCTTTTCTGTACCTTCTCTAGCTGACGTTGTTGGGTGGAGTTGAGAGAAGACGACCAGGCTGGTGACGCATACGTTAGTTTGGGGAGAATAAAGGCGTTGATGGTCCTCAGCTCTGGCGTGGATGTCCCAAGTGACCTAAGTCTTCGTAGCATGTAGAGACGGTACGAGGCTGCCTTGGCTGTGTTATTTACATGGGCCTTCCAGTCAAGTTTGTTGTCTATAGTTACACCCAGGAGTTTGGCAGACTGCACCAGCTGGAGAGGATGGGCACCCACTGTGACTGCTGGGGCTTGCACTGGAGTGGTGGCGGTATTGATGTGCATGACTACGGTTTTGGTGTGGTTGATGGTGACCTTGTTCTCCGTAGTCCATGCCTGTAGCCAGTCCAGGGTGCTTTGGAGCGATGAGTAGTCTGGTGCGGTGTTGTCCACTGAAACCCCCACAGTGCAGTCATCCACGTACTTCCACGGTACTGCTGTGTGATATCTCTCTCTATCTCTCTCTCTCTCTCTCCTCTCCTCTTCCCTTCTCTCTTTCTCTCCCTCTCTCTCTCTCTCTCTTGGTAATAGTAGTGTTGGTAATATAAACATCAAACTTTAACTGTGTTTATTTAAGAATTTATTAGTCTCGATAATAAATTTGTATCGTCTCATGAATCCAACTCATTTTTTATAACTTACATGACTATCATCAAGTCTTGGATATAATTGAATAGATTGGTTCATATATTATATAATTTATTGTTATATTCGGAAAGTTACATGAGTGAAATAAGTGTTTGTATTATAGTGATGTAGTCTTGTATTATTTTCTACCTCGTATATGTAATAAAATAACAATTGTATACTAATTATAACTAAAAATACTAGTTCTGAGGGAAATTATACCATAATATAATAAAGATATTGCATGTAAGTATAATATTGTAATAAAACACTTGCTGATGTTAATAAAATGGTAAACTATAAGGAAATAAAAGTGAAGTAACGTATTTTCAGCAGCAAACACAAGAAAATTACAAATATTTTTAGAGTATTACAGAAGAAATTACTTAAGTTATGGACATAAGATTAAATCATGGCTAAACACAGTAGTATTTGTCCTATTGATGCTTAGGTTAAGTTAAGTTAGGTTAGGTCAGGCCTCACCTCTGTAATACTAATAAATCATTACTAACATACAGTACACTGAAGATATCCTAACCTTGACAATTATCTTCTATAAAGTGCATCAACAATAAAGGTGATCAAGACATAATGAACTTGTAAACAATGGGTTAGAGAAAACTATATGTTATTATTATCAACTTAATTTTTAATTCAGTGACGACAGAAAAGTTCTTAGTACAAAAACTTTATCATAAAAGCTGCTGAGTTAACTAACCTGGATATGCCAGGAGAATATTCCACATAGACTTAAAACGCCAAATAAAAGGTGTGTTTAGTAAAAGATTTTGTTCTTTGACTTTAAAATTTTCTCTTAGGTGTTAGTTGTTAATAACACCCGAACTAACCTCTCAACAGCTCTTATCTGTGGCTTCATATAGTCAAAGTTTAAGTTAAGTCTCAATTCTAAGTCTTCCCCAATTCCACCGACTCCCCGCTACTCGGTACAATGCATGTGTAGTTGTTTCTCTGGCGAAGTCTTTTGAAGATGGAGATATATGTGATGATGGCTACCATAGCCATGATGATAACGATGGGAAACACAATGCTTTTCCATGAGACCCTGTTCTTCTCTTCTCCTTGTTGTAGATTCTTGGAGTTGCTTCGTGTTGTGGAGCGAGGGAAAGGAAGTCGTGTAACTCGTTCTTCAGTAGAGGAGTTCTCGTCAGTAGAGACCTCAGTGCCAACTTCCTCCACGGTGCTGTATACAAGAACGAAGTCCTCAATATCAGAGACATCAGTAGAAGTTTCAACATCGAGGTCACTAGTAAAGGGAATCTCATAAGTGGTCACTAAATTGTCTTCGTGGATGGTTGATGCGAGAGAAGTGGTTTCAGGAGATAGAAAAGTTCTCTCAGTGTTTCCTGGAGATGTACGGGTGTTGTTGTTGTCCTGTAGATACACAGAGGTGCTGTCAGGCAGAAGGTTGGTTGTCCCAGCGGTTACTTGATGGTTGGTGGTAGTGGTGGTGGCGGCGACGGCTTCTGCCTCACCTGTACTGGTCATCATTGTGGACACCTGAGTAATGACTGGTGGTTGCGGGTCACATTCTTCACTCACCAGTATGGTGCTGTTGAGTGTCAACACTGAGGAATTGTTGGGGAATTTATATTCCTGACCGGGAAACTTTTTCCATGTCACATCTAGCAAGCTGGAACAATTGTCTGGATGATCTTTTGAACAGATCTCGCAGGGTGGTTCAACAGCCAGTAAGTAATACTCTATGTCACTAAGAATTTCGAAAGAGCCCCTTTTCACCTCGATACGACAACCTCTCATACAGTTGAAATGTAAATTTGTTTCTTTAAGATTAACAAAACTTTGTTTACCAGTAAGGCCTTGTTTCCACACCTGATGATGGGGCAGCTTTCCCCCATTAAACAACTGTGTGTAGTACACCCGTACATAATTCTTGTCTTCTCGATCTATCAAGAAGTACCTCCACTCGCCCTGTGGAAAGGAATCCCCGGGCCACGAGAACTTTCCTACTGCTTCACCATATTTTCCAGTCGTCATATTTCCAGAAATCTTTCCTTCAGATTCCCCAAGGAAGAATTTGAAAGTTTTTATTTTGTCAGCTTCGTTGTTGAACTCAAATCTCCATCCTTTTTGGAGTGGCTGAAGGCCTACGTATAGAGGAAGGTTAGGGATGTGATCTGGTTCCAACAGTGGACAAGACAAACTATCGTCATCGAGAGAGTGAACTTGTGTGACATGTCCAGCAGCAACTAGGGACAAGGCCCATACCAGCCCAGCAAACACAGAGACAACCCTCCACATCCCGGTGCCAGAACTGTACTGTCAGGGCTCGGCTTCCTCCTACCGGATAGATAAACTTACCACAGCGCAAGATATGACGTAGTACACTGACGCGAAAACCAATCAGTACGTTCCTCTTCAATAGAATAGTGTTAATACAACTAATAAGGATGGCAGTAATAATAATAAATATAAGTAATAAGAAATAATGATATTGATTAGCACTTCATAGCAGAATGACATCTGAACATGGCATACAAATGTAAAGGTATATTACAAAGGGAATAAGAGGAAGTATTGTGATTATACAGAGACCACTTACAGGAAACCAAGACATCTCTGGGTAAACACAAACTTACTTTTACTTTTATCCTCTTCACCACTGATGGGCTCGTTAGCTGCTTGGGCGATCAGTCACGTCTCTGTTACTCACTGTTGGCAAGTACCTCACTTTTGAAGATCGTTACGAGGTAGTTTTTGCAATAATATTTACTCTTTATTATTCATATAAGTTAATTTATATTAAAATTATGAGTAAAATAATGCATCTGCATAATGAAATTAGAGTTCTTTTTTTTTAAGTTCATTGCGAAGAGAAATGGGAAGGAAGGTTTAAAGTCTTTTCATATAACTAGATTTACCTGAAAATTTAATAAAACTTAAGTAGATTGATATTAACATTCAAATTAACTAAACTTTGTTCTATATTAAATCAATTTTGTCTAATATTCCCAAAATTTTAAGCCAAATCGTGGAGTGGAAGGTAGAGCCGCGCCGCCCACCTGAGGGAGGAGTGCTCTCTATAGTAAGTCTTCTCAGTCTTCTATTTCACTTTCATGTTCGTTGTTTTTAATGTTTTTGTCTTATCAATTATAATAGGATGCTACTGAATTTACAGAAAAATTAATAATACCAAAAATTATATCTGTCTCTTGGGTAGGAATCTGCCGGTGGATGAAGGCACTGATTTAAAGAGGTGGTTTAACTAAGGATATTATCAGTGAACCGGAAAATACTAACAGTAGAACGTTTAGAGGAATAGCAAGGTTGTTTTTATGGTATTGTCAAAGTCCAGAATGAATTTAGGTGAAGAGGGAGACTAGACAATGAGTACACAGAAAAACAAACTCTTGTGCATCTCAACTCAATATTCAGTGACTCAGTGTAGTCAATTTTAATTCGTAGTGGATATTTTGCCGTGACTGGCTAAGTTCCTACTAACGCTATTTTACCGTGAGTGTGCTTTGATTGGCTAAGGACTTTCTGTTTAATATGACGAGGTGTCTGACCCCCGGCGAGGGAAGTTAGGTAAGGTAGGTAAGTTTGGTTGGTTGGTCAGGTTCTACAGTATTAGGTTCTAGTAAATGTCGCCTCTTTTATAATCTGAAGTGTCCTTGGTTAGGTATGTTGACAGCCACACAAGGATCGACTCATGGCAAAATAAATGACAAATGCCGCCATAGTCATGGTCCAATATAGTTCTTGTGTTGTTTGCTGGTAATGGACCGGTCACAGAAAGAAATCCACTGCCTTTTTAATAATAATAGGTTTAATATTCCATATTACTTCTTCAATGTATTCGTTGTCTAGATATACAAAAAATAAAAGAGAACCATCTGTTAGGTTACTCGGAGAATTTTTGGGTAATAATTAAGGAAAGCCACCTGGGCTATCCAGCCACATAACAAAAAAATATCTGGTAATCCTGTAGTAGTAGGTAGTTGGCAACTATCAAACAGGGAGGTACTACCGCCTGGGAAGATATTGGAAGCATAATGTGTTGTCTAATGGTAGACCCTGCTGCTATATGGCATCACAAAAATTGTGACCAAGTCCCAGGTTGCTGATCTGACTTTCTGCCTCATTTACTCACAGTTGCAGGGTCTCAATTGTTTATCTTACTTTGACAACATAACATACATATATCATTTCTCTCTATTGATCTTTTTTTTTTAATAATGTTTGGATTTATTTATGGTCCTTTATTATTGTTATTATTTTGTGCGCACTGGCCTATAAATGAACAAATTGTTTTTGTCATTTGCCCACATGAACTTTACAGTAACCTAAAAGAAATTATAGTAAGATTTTATCCTAGGTTAGGTAGGATTTGGCATCCTAAGTACCTCCGGCAAGGCCGTGGGCTCGTAATGCACGTCTTGCCCGCGGCGCCCACCGTTTCATTGTGGATGTCGGTCACACTATAATAACCCGTTATAGTACCTCCTTTCCTCACACAGCCAAACTGTGGAATGCTCTGCCTTCTTCTGTGTTTCCATACTCATACAATCTGTCTCACTTTAAAAAGCTGGTTTTCCAGCATCTTCGTGGTGTAGGTTAATATAACCTTTTTCTTTTTTCTTTTTTTTTTCTTTTCATTCTTATTTTTTCGCCCCCTAGGCCCTGTTGTGGGTCATTCGACCTGTGCCCGGGTGGGCTAATTTCCGTAAAAAAAAAAGACCTAGCTGGTTCATGTGTATTGCCAGCTGACTGTTATTAATAAGTGTCATTGTTCTGTTTTGAGATATTATTATTATTATTATTATTATTATTATTATTATTATTATTATTATTATACCTAGCATAAGAAAGAATAATTTATTAAAAAGCTATTAGCTACCCTCTGGTGTTTACTGAGAGTGTCTGTACTTCTGACCAGTAAAATACTGTAATATATATTGACCATACACAGCTTTTCACTCAGTCTCTTCTTTATTGATTTATTTTATTTCAAACCATCTAATGAACCTTGTAGAGATGAATGTCCTCTTATATCAAGGGTCTGTTAAATACGAAACCTCCATCTAACGAACTATGTAAAGATGTAAGTCTGTTATATCAGGGGTCCGTTATATGGAGGTTTCACTGTATCGCCTTACTGAGTACACTGTATTAATGTATTATTAACTTTTATTCCATTACTCCTTTTATAATTACTTCTAACTTCTTACATTAAAAATTATAGCAGATATATCTGTACACTAATTCAATATTAGAGATAGCACACTGGTTGGTTTAAGGTTTGACTAGGATGTGGCCTTGTACCAACCAGTAAGTGATATTAGTACACATTAACAACATTTACATACAACAAACATTTCTCCAAACTCACCCTCACAGTCATGTATTAGCTCTGTCATTCTGCTTCAACTTTCATCATTAATTGTTATTCCCTGCAGCCTTGGACTCACAATGGCTCTGTCAGGATCAGCGGCAGCGGGCAGAGTGAGACTCATGCTGCCCACCACTTGGTCTGTTTGGAAGATGTTGTCATCGGTCTCGTACCGAAACCTCTCGGGTTCTGCTGCTATGAAGTACCTCAACGTGCCTTCACCTCCTAGATCTTTGTACCCAACTTTTCTTGCAGCTCCTTCTGTCACTCTGTGTCAGAAGAGAAATTATGCCAAGAGCAAAGATAAGAAAAGCAAAGGTAAGTGCTGGTAGCTACAGTATATACAGTACTGTACTTGTATGTATAGATGCAAATAAAGTTCCCTAAACACTTGACAATATCTGTCATCTGCTTCATGGTCATATATATTTTCTTGAGTACTGTACTCAAGTAACATTTTGGGTACAGTATTTACTTTTTAAAAAGTATTCCAATTTTTTAGTACTTTTACTTAAGTACAGTATGGTTTTCTAATACCTTTACCCCAATACAATTGACAAACTATCATTACTCGTTGCATGCAAACTAATATATTTTTAATTAATTAATTAATTATTAACCATAGTAAAAGAGTTGTGTGGGTGGAGCCGTGAAGGGTATGGTGTGGGTGTGGGTAGACACCACTCGGTCACATACCTAGAGGTCACGTGAGGTCAGGTGGCAGTGGCCGTGACAGCCAACTTTCCCTTTGATCATCTTGTGTTCTTTTGTCCATGAGCACCTTCATCACCCACCTCACCTAGCCTTCTCCCTAACCCCCCCCACCCCCTCCTCCCCCATCGAATACCTTCTCTTCACTCCCACCTTTCCTTCTGGGGCTTGGTCTTCCTGTTAGATGTCAGTTGCTCTTTTCATATACCTGTACCTAAAATGAATTACAAAGAGGCTGTGATTCTAAAATGATTTGCATAATTCTATCTTAGATATCTGTATATATCTATACATATGTGTAAGACTGAGTGTGTTTAAAATTCTGCTAAAATAACTAAGTACCACCCCCCCCCTCCCCAGCACCTTCCAGATGTTACATGGTGCAAAACCTTCAGCCACTTGTCTGTTACAATTGAAAAGTGACATCACACAGCCACATCCCAATTAGAGGGACAGTTCACAGTGAGTCTTAGTCAGACTCAGCCACTATGGAGGCAACATTCTTCCACAAGCTCCCCAAGTGAAGGAGCTTGATAGCTACTTGGCATGCCCTGAGGATGGAATGGAGCTACTGAGGTCTTTCCTGACGTTATGTGACTTATATCTCAAGCTTAACATCCCACGACCTGCATCTGCTGCTTGTGAGCGTCTGTTTAGTCTTGCTGGGCTTATTATTTACTGTTTAATTAATTTATTACACCTCGGAGCGACAAGCCTAGTCACAAGACCATGTTGTCAGACACTAATACATTGATACTTGTCGCAGGACACGCTATGACATGCTATGAAGATAATATTGTTATGATTTAAGGACAATAGGAGTCAGCACCCACCAAAGCGTGGATAGCATACAAGAATTAAATCTAAATTATTACGAATAAGTACATGGTGACATATAGCGTTTAGTGACTCGTCCTGTGGTAGGAGGTCCCTGACAGTGGGACAGTCAAGGCAATAGTGTTGAAGACTGTTGGTGTTGGGACAGTTTGTTACAGAGTTTACAGGAAAAGAAGTGAGGGTCATCCCCCACCTCAGATACCTGCCAGATAGGTCTGTATGCTAATCTAATGCAAGCAGAGACAACATTATGTTTGCGGACCATAAGTCCACATTGACGATACTTGTGCGGATAAGGAAGAAAGTGATCATAGTGTTGGATGGATATATTTTCAGCCAGTTCACTATCCCTGCTATGGATTGTAGGGAGAAGAGCGGCTGAAGGTATTCTCTTTTGGTAGGTCATGCTGGGCTTATATTTAGGCCTAAAAGATCCTGATGGGACAGTCATAATTTAGAATCAGTTATTGATTAATCTCAATAGAAAGATTTGCAAATAAACATGTGTAATGCTGTGTCTTTTATTTTTATCTTTAGTTAACTGGTTTTTATAACTTACTGTGGATTTATTTTAATATTTGAGACAATTAATAATTTTGTTGTTACTTTTGCTCTCAGTACTTGAGTACTTTATGAATGAGATACTTTTTTAATTCTACTTGAGTACATTGAACTTTGGATACTCTTACTTCTACTCGAGTAACATTTTGCCAATGTTACTTAAGTAACATAAGTAACAATTTTGGAAAGATGAAAAGATAAATATAATAATATTAAAGTATAGTTCAGGTAGACCCCGCTTATTACAAATTAAAATTTTTCATACTGTATGAAAATTTGTAATAAGCGAGGACTATCTATACTGTACTTTAATATTATTGTATTTATCTTCTTATCTTTACAAGATGTATAAATTTTTGTTGAAACACCTGAAGAATTGCCATCCCAGCTTATTTCACCTAAAGATTAACCACCCTAACACTATTTGGGGGAATGAGGTTAGGTTTGGTCAGGTCAGGTCAGGTTATGTTTGGTTAGGTTGTACACTGTATGTGTTTCCTCTTTTTTTTTTTTTTAGTCAAACAAATTAGTGAACCAGTCTCAGGTTGTGTTCATTTTGTTTATTGTCTTGCAGATAAGAAAACAAAAGTCCACTTGTCCGATGAGGAGATGTCCGAAGTGTTGAACGTCACACATATGCGAAACCAGTTTTCAGAAACGGTGGAAAACCTCAAACAAGATTATATCAAGAACCTCTCTCTTAGAACTTCTGCAGGTGTGTTAGGAGAGTGTAGTTATTATAACCATCTGTCAGGAACAACTCTGTGTAGCTAGTTAAATCACTAGGCTCCGGGGCCCCAACTTGTGTGTTTAGAATGTAATATAATCAGTTCAAGTAAAATATTAGATAATCGTTCACCTTCTTACTGAAAACGGATGAAGAGTCTTTACTGCCGAGCATAAACACTAACGGTACTGTATACTCGAATCCTCTCACTTGTTCTCACTTGTTGACATAGGTATAGGTATAAAATGACATCATCAGGATCATGTGCTTCAGATCCAGGGTGGTTCTGTTCTGTTCACCTGGTCTGGCATATTCGACAACTAAGTGCTTTCTTGTTACTGTAAACACTTGCATATAGTGTGTACCTTCCCTGTAGGCCTAGAAGTTAGTTTAGGACAGCCTCTTTTAAGCAGGTGAGACAAAGCTTAAAGAGGAATTTTTGCTCAACCTATTTTGACCTCAAGGCTGCCGTCCAACATGTTCCTATTCATAGACAATTTAAAAAGTTTTTACCTTTTGGTTTTAATGAAATCCATTACTAGTTCAAGCTACTTCCTTTTGGGTTGTATGTGGCTCCAAGAATCTTCACCAGGTTTTCATTTTTTTTATACACCATTTACTGTAAGACAAAGTAATTTTCTGTGTGATGTATTTAGATGAATGGATTAGTTTGAACCCATCTATAAGAGCAGTATGGATAGGAACATAAAAAGGGGTCATAATGTAGGTAAGGTTTGGTTTTTAGTGAGCATTTAGAGTTCATTTCTCTCCAAGGCAAGATGTCCATTGGTTGAGTCTTCAGGAGAATACTGTACTAGGAGTGAGCCAGTTTGTCTCTCAGATAAGGGACATCCACACTTCTATCTCTCAGGACAACAATTTCCCATAGTACAAGAAAATAGTAATATGAGAACCACTGTGTTTCTCATTTCTCCATAAAATTGGGTATTCATGATTAGTCTTCTGTTTTTTTTCCATAGATTGTTATATTATTCCCCAACTCGGTGTTTTATCCCTTCGGAGATTTGTTTATGAAAGCTTGCTAAAAAGTTCACATGAGAAATAAGATCTTCAAGAATAAGGTATGAAGATAGATGAGGGAATGTGTGAATGAGAAAGGCTTTAGTATAGAGGAAAGTATGAAGATGTATGAGCGGATTTTAACTTTAGAGGTAGGTTACTGTGCATTTTCCCCTCGTTTGAACAGGAAAAAATGTACAAGTATTGAAATTTGGTGGATAAAGGAAATGACTTTTATTTCTTCTTCCGTTGAAAGTTAGTGAATGATGATAATTATTTTTATTTATTCTATTGAAAATTAGTTAATGAAGTTAATTATTTATATTTCTTCTTCATTTTTTACACTAGGCAGTATTGAAAATCTTTCCGTACAACTGGAGGGGGACGAGTATCCTCTGAATGAAGTTGCACAGGTGTCCCGCAAGTCTTCACACATGTTGGTCATCAATGCATCGGCCTTCCCCCAAGCTTTAACTGGGATCATCAAAGCCATCCAGGAGGCAGGAATGAATCTTAACCCACAGCAGGAGGGAACGACACTATACGTTCCTCTTCCTAAGTAAGTTCTTGCGTTACCTAAGGAACACTTAACAGAGGAATATGTGTGTGTCCATCATCAATAGACACAACTACCCATGGATCATCTATGTTAGCTCTAGGTGTAGATTAAGTTAACTTCTTCAGGAATATCATTACAATAATAATATCATAAAAAATAGTACATTACCTTACAATAGGCCTGTGGTCAATAAACCTCACGAGGATTTCAATTATATTCTTCCAGGTTACCCCAAGTTATTTTTGGCCGAATGAATATCTCTCCGGTTAGGTTAAGGCATTTTAGGACTGGAACCTATTTGACCAGTCACAAAATATATACTACACTTAACTTTTAATTTTCTAGTGTGTTATAAGAAGCAGTAAGTTAGGGTATGACCAGAGCAATAGACTCCCTAATACTGTAATGAAGTGGCCAATATCCTGTCTACCATACACACACCATGTGCTATTGGTTACCTTATATTTTTTGACATTGTTGTGTATACCTTATAGAAGTGTAAAGCCTTTTAGTTCTGTTGGGGTTTTTAAATTGTTCCACCTGTTAGTTTTGTTGGGGGTTTTAAATTGTTCCACCTGTTAGTTCTGTTGAGTGTTTTAAATTGTTCCACCTGTTAGTTCTGTTGAGTGTTTTAAATTGTTCCACCTGATAGTTTTGTTGGGTGTTTTGAATTGTTCCACCTGTTAGTTCTGTTGAGTGTTTTAAATTGTTCCACTATAGGAGATTCTTTTCTAGTTTAATTAAATTTTATTTATTCTCTATCCCACTACTTTTCTCTCTAAATTTTTTTATTTTGTAATTGGTTCTCTCAAACTTTCTTTCTTTCTATTTCTTATTTTATTAATTTCTTATATTAAATATTTCTAAGTTACTTCACTTCTCATAGCTACCCCCTAACCTCTTGTCTGTGGTTGCATGGCTCGAGGGTTAGGACACGGGGGTTGACTGTAATTAATGGTACCAAGATGTGGGGAGAAACAAGGTAAAATATTGCTCGAATAATGATACCTCCAACATATAATGAAAATGGTTTATTAAAATGAAGTTAGGTTTATGACTACTTTCAATTATACAAAACTACAAGGATCATTTCCATGGTTTCACTCAATTTGTTCTTCTCAATTAGTTACACCTTTCAACATCCACTATTACTTGGCTTACTTTATAATGACACACATTATAGTCTTACATGTATCATACTCGAGCACCACCCTTACAGGTTACTTGAGAATTTAGCTTACTTACTTACTAAGAGGACTCTTAGTAATAGCACCACATTCATACTTCAATAGCATCCGGACAAATAGCCTCCTTGGGCTACTTTGTACATTCTCTGACAAGTAAAGTGGCGACCCTCATACACTTGTTCACTCCATACGCCCATGCAACTGAGGAGATTACATACATGGATACTTGGATTAATAACACACCCAGTAAGGAACTCTACTTATCGTTGTGGACTCTTAACAATGCTTATGACCTGGTCGTATTTACTCCACACTTAAGATCAACAAGTGGACAACAAATACATTCTGGCCACCTCCTCTTAGCAGCTGGGCTCTACCAAAGATAGCTCACCACACCATCTGCTGGTTAACTCTGTTGGGTGTTTTGATATGTTCCTCCTGTTGGTTCTGTTTTTTTTTTAATTGTTCCATCTGTTAGTTCTGTTGGGTGTTTTGAATTGTTTTACCTTAGAGTTCATGACCAATAATCTTCATGATGCTTTCAGGATTATTACTATACAGTATTTAAGATAATGGAATTGTTTTATTTTAATGTAGCTATATTTATCATACTTTTTTTGTGACCATATTTGATAAATAAGGGAACATATAACATAGTGCATGATTCAAGGGAACATAATAATAATAATAACAATAATAATAATAATAATAATAATTATTATTATTAATGGTTTATTGAAAGAGCATGGTAGCTGGAAGGCTGAAAATATACAGTTACGTAATTGGGGAATGGGTCTCTTTATATACAAATAATATACAAGTAACATAAGTGATACAAATATGATATATAATAACTAGGTGGGGGGAGAAGCTCAAACTACAGGGCATTTCAACATAGTGACAGTGCAAAAAGTAAAATTGACTGGGAGTGAATACACTGGTTGATTACAAGTTATTGATAATTTTTTACAATGGTTGGGACTGGGCTGTTCTTATAGCGATCAGTTCGTGCTCGTATGAGCTGCATGCGGTTGTGGTGTCCAACAGCAATTCTTGGACGAGGGATCTCAGGTGGTAGTAGGAGCCGGTGTCGAGGATGGTGCAGAAGCTTCCCACCAAATTTGCAGATGAGGTCGTGGTGATGGTCAGTGAGAGCATGATTCAAGGGAAAATATAACATAGTGCATGATTCACTATTATGCAGCAGCTTGAAAAAACTTGAGGCTCCATAGCTGACCCATAGCCCCCTTATTATCCCCACAACTCCCACAACCACATTTTGTCACTAAGTCATAATATGTGACCTTTTCATTTTTTGTCTGGATCTTGGCTCAATTCTGTCACATAGGAAGCTATGGGATATTTTTTAATGTAGTTTCACATAACACTGTACTTTTGGGGAACACATCAAGCTACAATGTTAAGTGGGTTATTGTCACATTACCTAAAGCTGGTTTTTATTGAAGAGGGAAAAGTGGAGGGTCTTTCCTGGTCAAGATTTCTAACAGTTGGTCTCCAGTGGAACACAAGGAGTGAGTTTTGTGAGGTGGCCAAGGTTGGCTCAGGGATGACTTAGTGAGATACTATACTGTAGAGAGTTTAGCACAGTTTTCAGCTTGGACAAGTGACGTACCCACTTGTAGTTCTTTGTTTTGATAAGAAATATGGGATCACCTGAAGAATCTTCACCCCAATTTATTTTACCTTAAATTTAACCAAATCTAACTTCATCCCCCCAAAATAGTGTTAGGGTGGTTAATCTTTATTGAAATAAGCTGGGATGGAGATTCTTCTGATGATCCAGAATATGTTGCCACTTAGTAGTGACTGTTCTGTGTAAACCTAAGAAAAGAATTTCATCTTAAGTAATCTTGACAGCAGAGAGATGAAAACCAACTCTTTTTTTTCCAGAGTTACAAAGGAGCATAGAGAAAATTTAGCAAAAAATGCAAAAACTTTGTATAATCGATGCAAAGATCAGCTGAGAGAGACCCAGAACCAGTACATCCGTAAAGCTAAGAGAAAGGAAGGCCAGGTGTCCGAAGATCTGATTCACGATGTACAACAGAAGGTCTCGTCTCTGTTTCATGCATGCTAGTTTTTTTGATTGTGTATATAGTATAATATTCACTGTAATTATGTCAACATCTAAATAGAAAATGGTCACCTGAGACACTTCGTACAGGGCCTACTGGGTGTCTATAAGAAGGCATGATATGTTTTTTGAGAATTTCTAGTGATAGATCATATACTGTATATAACCATTTAGGTACTGTAGAATCAGAAGTGGTTTTGAATATTTTGCATCTCTTATAAATATAGCCTCAGTATAAACAATGCTTCTGCTGTATTGACCTTAACATGGACATATGTAATTATCTGACATCTTAGTAACTCATGTGTATAAGGTTAGGTTAGTGGAATGAGGCAAGGACTTCTAATATGCATGTCACAGACGGTTCTCGGACATTTTGTCAAGGACATTTATTCAGCAGTTCAGTATAAACCTACACTCACCTAACCATGGCTTTATCACCTCCAAAATATCATGTTACAAATTGTCAGGTGATGAAATGTCTGCCTACCGTCACAGACCTTGTACAGGATACTTTAATTTATTATTATATGGCTTCATGGTTCTGTGGTAAGTGGTTTGTGAAGTCACAGCCAATGAAAGAGCAAGCTGCCAGTTGTTACGCTTAAAGCTCACTGATGATGTTTCCTTGTGTTCCATTCATCCATTTGTCAGTCATTAACTAGAGACGTATGTGAAATGTCTCTGTTAATCTTATCTTTGTATCTTCTTGTCAACAGGTACGAGAGATAGCAGAGAGCCACATGCAGGAAGCTGAGAAAATGATGTCAGTGAAGCAGAAAGAATTACTTAAAACAAACTAGACTGTACATCCTCGACTCTTTTTAACTGTTAATATTAGTTTATTAAAGAACATATACACTGTATATTATACAGAGATGCCTCATCAAGTTTATACTCGCCTGTTGTAAGTTTAGATATTTTAAACAAATATTTAGTTTAAAATGCTAAGCAACTTTTACATAGTGTGGGTGCCCAGTTCCAGCCCAGCCTTCATTTATACAGTACAGTGCAGTGGTACATGTGATATTTTAGCTATAGTAATTTGATCTTTTTAGAAACTTTTTGTCCTGAAATGAAATAGCACCTCTATAAGTTGACTGTTTGCAGCAGCTCACAAAAGTAGAATCTTCCCATCATTACAAAACATTGTTGTATTTGCAAGAAAGTAAAAAAACAAATTAATTAAAGAAAAGACCTTGTGAGTACCCTAAACCACATTTTCTTTGGGGTAGGTGGAGGGAAGTTGGACAGTGTACAGGGGTCATGACTATCATCGGCCCAAAGACTTAAAGAAATGGAGAAGATTAATAAAAACAACCTTACGAAATGAGCAACACATACTGAATACTGTACAGTGGTCCAATGAGATTTGTTTTAGGCCTACTGAGAACTAAGGCACTCGAGTATGTAAGCAGGCTGGGGCTGATCAGATGTTGCTGCATTCGTCAGGTTTATTTATTTATTGATTCAGTATTATAGTCTCATATGATTGGCCTCTTATTGTTTATGGTTCATCATGATTAATATAACATATTCAGTAATAGAGAAAATATGCAATATAGTACTGTATGTAATTTGTAATATGGCTTGAAAATAAAAAGATAAGCTGTATCAGAAGGTTATTTACTCAAGATGCATTCATGTGAGAGCTTTCAGGAGACCAGCTTACAACACATGTCGCTATAACACACTGTATAGTATTTTATAAGAAGATACCTTCCTAGCAACGTTATTTATTACCTTTTTGAGTGTTATATTATGGCTCAATTTGGCTACTTGTACACTAAGACAAGTGAATAATGAATAAACAAGGGTATATGCTGCTACACAATACTGTACACTACAATATTAGTTATTAAGTGATGATAAATACACTACAATAGTATTTATTAAAATAATAAATACACTACAATAGTATTCATTACTGTCACCTTTGTTTAGCCCTGACTTCCATTTGTACACTTCGATCATATCGCCCCTCACTCTACGTCTCTCGAGGGAGTGCAAATTAAGATTCTTTATCCTGTCTCTGTACTTGAGGTTCCTAATGCCAAGGATTAGTCTTGTTATTCTCTGAATTCTTTCTTGGGATTCTATATCCATCCTGTAGTACGGTGACCAGAAGTGAACTGCATAATCCTAGTGAGGTCTCACAAGCGCAAGACATAATTTTAGGATGACCTCGTTAGTCTTGTAACTAACACCCCTTTGTATGAACCCAAGTACTTTGTTAGCCTTGTTTCGAGCAAATACACATTGTTTACTTGGTTTAAGATTCCTACTTATAATTACACTACTCCTAAATCTTTCTTGCAGTCAGATTTCTCTACTGTATAACATCGGTGTTCATCTGGTATCTGGTTTCCCTGTTTATATCTCCTATACTGAGTACTTTACACTTGTCCACATTGAATTTCATCTGCCATTTGTCAGACCATTCGAAAAATTGGTTTAGATCTTCCTATAATTTTGTGAAGTCCTCGTCAGACTTAATTACACGCCCTACCAGGGGCGGCGGAGTCCCCAGGCCCTGCCAGGGGCTGCGATGCCCCCAGAGGCCCTCCTTATGGGTGGTGGTGATCCCAAAGGCCCTGCCAGGGGTGGTGGCACCCACAGGGGCCCTCCCAGGGGTGGCACCCTCAGGGGCCTTCCCAGGGGCGGTGGCACCCTCAAGAGCCCTCTCAAGGGTGGTAGCGCCCCCAGGGGCCCTGCCAGGGACAACGGCCCTTCCAGGGGTGGCGACACCCTCAAAAGCCCTCCCAGGGGCGGTGATGCCCCCAGGGGCCCTCCCAAGGAAGGCGGTGCTGCCAAGGGTTCTCCAAGGGGCAGCGGCTCCCCCCAGGGATCCTCCCAAAGGCAGCGACACCCTCAAAAGCCCTCCCAGGAGCGGTGTCGAAACCCGGAGCCCTTCTAGGGGCGGTGAAGCACCCAGGGTCCCTCTAGAGGCCCATTCAAGGGCTGTGGGGGGGGTCCCAGGGACGGCTGCATTGCAAGGGGTTCTCCCAAAAGCGGTGGTGCTCCCAGGGGTGGTGGCTCCCCCAGGGGCACTCCCAAGGGCGTCGGCGCCCCAAGGGGCCCTCCCAGATGCGGAAGTGCCCCTAAGGGCCCTGACGGGCAGAAGCGTCCTTAGGGGATCCTTCCAAGGGCGTCTGTAACCCCAGGGGCTCAGGGGTGTCGGCAATCCCTGGGACCTTTTTAGGGGATGTGGTGCCACCAGGAGCTTTTCCAGATGTGGCAGGGCGCTCAGAGACACTCCCAAAGGCGGCGATGCCCCCAGGGGCCCTCCCAGGTGCAGAGGCCCAACTAGGTGACATAAGGGCGGCGGTGCCTCTAGGAGGCTCCCCAAGAGGCGGTGGCGATTCCAGGGGTGATGACGCTCTCAGGGGCGATGGCGGTTCCAGGGAAGCGGCGCCCCCAGGGGCGCTCTCAGATAGAGAGGCCCCTCTAGGGGACTTTACAGGGGCGACGGCGCTGCCAGGGGTCCCAGACGGCGATGGCGCCCAAAGGGGTCCTCCCAGACACGGAGGCGCCACTAGGGGCCATCACAGAAACGGCAGTGCAACTACAGGGCCCCCCCCCAAAGGCGGGGGCGCCTCCAGAGGCCATCCCAGGGGCAGCGGCACCTCCAGGGGCTTTTCCAGGGGTGGTGGCGCCTCAGGGACCCTCTCGCGGTGCGGAGGCGCCCCAGGGACCCGCCCAGGGTGGTGATACCCCCAGAAGCCGTGCCAGCAGAGATGACACCCCCAGGGGCCCTCACAAGGACGGTGGTGCCCCCAAGGACCCTCCCAAGTGCGGCAGCACCCCCAGGGACCATTCCAGAGGCGGTGGCGCCCCCATGGGCTCTCTCACGGGCTATGGCTCCAATAGGGACCCTCCCAGGGGAGGTGGCACTCACCCTGTGGGCCCTGCTAGCAGCGATGGCGACCCTATGGGCCCTCAAAAGGGCGGCGGCGCCCCTGAGGGCCCTCCCCGGTGCGTCAGCACCCCAAGAGGCCCTTCCAGGGACGGCGGCAACACCCCCAGAGGCTTTACAGTGGTGTCATACATATTGCATATGTCCAGCAATCCCTTACTTAGCTGTGATTGGTGGGCTAGAATGTAAACCCACCAAATTACAGCCAATAGGAGAACAGAGCAATAAGTCAGCACAACACCCCAACTTATGAGTTCCTGTTTGATATTTATTCTCATTTTCAATTTCAGGATATGATGATACTGAAAATGCGATGGGAGGTGTATTTATTTAACGTCATATCTCTCAGAGTTCCAACTAGTGCTAAAACAACTGCCGCCAGAGGACTTTCCAGGACCTCTAACGTCCCCAAGCACCTTCTCAAGAGCGGGGGCGCTTCAAGGGGCCCTCCCAGGAGTTGTGGATCCCCCAGGGGCCCTTCAAAAGCTTTGGCGCCCCCAGGGGTCCTCCCAGATGAGGAGGTGCCCTTACAGGCACTCACATGGGCGTAGATGTCCCTAGAGGGCCCTCCCAAAGACAACACTACCCCCAGGGGCCATTCCAGGGTCGGTGGCGCCCCCAAGGACCATTGCAGGGTCGGTGGCTCCCACAGGGGCCATTCCAGGGGCGGTGGCGCCCCCAGGGGCTCTTCCGCGGGCTGTGGCGCCAATAGGGACCCTCCCAGGAAAGGTGGCAACCCCAGGGGCGCTGCTAATAGCGATGACACCCCTTGGGGCCCTCACAAGGACGGCGGTGCCCCCAAGGACCCTCCCAAGTGTGGCAGCACCCCCTGGGGACCTTTTAGGGGCGGTGGCGCCCCTAGGGACTCTCCCAGGGGAAGTGGCACCCCCAGGGGCCCTGCCAGTGGTGATGGCGATCCTAGGGGCCCTCACTAGGACGGCGGAGCCCCCAAGGGATGTATTGAGGCGTCATACATAATGCATATGTCCAGCAATCCCTTACTTAACCGTGATTGGTTGGCTAAATGTAAACACAACAAATTCCAGCCAATAGGAGAACAGAGCAATCAGTCAGCACAACACCCCAACTTATGAGTTCCTGTTTGATATTTATTCTCATTTTCAATTTCAGGATGGAATGATACTAGAAATGCGATGGGAAGTGTATTTATTTAACGTCATATCTCTCAGAGTTCTAACTAGTGCAAAAACAAATGCCCCAAGAGGCCCTTCCAGGGGCGGCGGCAACACCCCAAGAGGCTTTACAGTGGTGTCATACATATTGCATATGTATAGCAATCCCTTACTTAGCTGTGATTGGTGGGCTAGAATGTAAACCCACCAAATTACAGCCAATAGGAGAACAGAGCAATAAGTCAGCACAACACCCCAACTTATGAGTTCCTGTTTGATATTTATTCTCATTTTCAATTTCAGGATGGAATGATACTAGAAATGCGATGGGAAGTGTATTTATTTAACGTCATATCTCTCAGAGTTCTAACTAGTGCAAAAACAAATGTCCCCAGAGGACCTTCCAGGGGCGAGGACGTCTCCAGGGATCTTCCATGGGCGGCAGCGCTTCAAGTAGCCCTCCAAGGGGTTGTGGATCCCCCAGGGGCCCTTCAAATGCGTCGGCGCCCCCAGGGGCCTTCCCAAATGAGGAAGCGTCCCTATAGGCACTTACAGGGGCGTAGGTGTCCCTAAAAGGCCCTCCCAAAGGCGGCGACACCCCCAGGGGCCATTCCAGGGGCGGTGGCGCCCCCAGGGGCTCTCCCATGGGCTATGGCGCCAATAGGGACCCTCCCAGGGGAGGTGGCACCCCGTGGGCCCTGCTAGCAGCGATGGCGCCCCAAGGGGCCCTCAAAAGGGCGACGGCGCCCCTGAGGGCCCTTCCAGGTGCGTCAGCACCCCAAGAGGCCCTTCCAGCGGCGGCGGCAACACCCCATGAGGCTTTACAGTGGTGTCATACATATTGCATATGTATAGCAATCCCTTACTTAGCTGTGATTGGTAGGCTAGAATGTAAACCCACCAAATTACAGCCAATAGGAGAACAGAGCAATAAGTCAGCACAACACCCCAACTTATGAGTTCCTGTTTGATATTTATTCTCATTTTCAATTTCAGGATATGATGATACTGAAAATGCGATGGGAGGTGTATTTATTTAACGTCATATCTCTCAGAGTTCCAACTAGTGCTAAAACAACTGCCCCCAGAGGACTTTCCAGGAGCTCTAACGTCCCCAAGCACCTTCTCAAGAGCGGGGGCGCTTCAAGGGGCCCTCCCAGGAGTTGTGGATCCCCCAGGGGCCCTTAAAGCTTTGGCGCTCCCAGGGGTCCTCCCAGATGAGGAGGTGCCCTTACAGGCACTCACATGGGCGTAGATGTCCCTAGAGGGCCCTCCCAAAGACGGCACTACCCCCAGGGGCCATTCCAGGGTCGGTGGCGCCCCCAAGGACCATTGCAGGGTCGGTGGCTCCCACAGGGGCCATTCCAGGGGCGGTGGCGCCCCCAGGGGCTCTTCCGCGGGCTGTGGCGCCAATAGGGACCCTCCCAGGAAAGGTGGCAACCCCAGGGGCGCTGCTAATAGCGATGACACCCCTTGGGGCCCTCACAAGGACGGCGGTGCCCCCAAGGACCCTCCCAAGTGCGGCAGCACCCCCTGGGGACCTTTTAGGGGCGGTGGCGCCCCTAGGGACTCTCCCAGGGGAAGTGGCACCCCCAGGGGCCCTGCCAGTGGTGATGGCGATCCTAGGGGCCCTCACTAGGACGGCGGAGCCCCCAAGGGATGTATTGAGGCGTCATACATAATGCATATGTCCAGCAATCCCTTACTTAACTGTGATTGGTGGGCTAAATGTAAACACAACAAATTACAGCCAATAGGAGAACAGAGCAATCAGTCAGCACAACACCCCAACTTATGAGTTCCTGTTTGATATTTATTCTCATTTTCAATTTCAGGATGGAATGATACTAGAAATGTGATGGGCGGTGTATTTATTTAACGTCATATCTCTCAGAGTTCTAACTAGTGCAAAAACAAATGCCCCAAGAGGCCCTTCCAGGGGCGGCGGCAACACCCCAAGAGGCTTTACAGTGGTGTCATACATATTGCATATGTATAGCAATCCCTTACTTAGCTGTGATTGGTGGGCTAGAATGTAAACCCACCAAATTACAGCCAATAGGAGAACAGAGCAATAAGTCAGCACAACACCCCAACTTATGAGTTCCTGTTTGATATTTATTCTCATTTTCAATTTCAGGATGGAATGATACTAGAAATGTGATGGGCGGTGTATTTATTTAAAACGTCATATCTCTCAGAGTTCTAACTAGTGCAAAAACAAATGTCCCCAGAGGACCTTCCAGGGGCGAGGACGTCTCCAGGGATCTTCCATGGGCGGCAGCGCTTCAAGTAGCCCTCCAAGGGGTTGTGGATCCCCCAGGGGCCCTTCAAATGCGTCGGCGCCCCTAGGGGCATTCCCAAATGAGGAAGCGTCCCTACAGGCACTTACAGGGGCGTAGGTGTCCCTAAAAGGCCCTCCCAAAGGCGGCGACACCCCAGGGGCCATTCCAGGGGCGGTGGCGCCCCCAGGGGCTCTCCCATGGGCTATGGCGCCAATAGGGACCCTCCCAGGGGAGGTGGCACTCCCAGGGGCCCTGCCAGTGGTGATGGCGATCCTAGGGGCCCTCACTAGGATGGCAGAGCCCCCAAGGGATGTATTGAGGCGTCATACATAATGCATATGTCCAGCAATCCCTTACTTAACCGTGATTGGTGGGCTAAATGTAAACACACCAAATTACAGCCAATAGGAGAACAGAGCAATCAGTCAGCACAACACCCCAACTTATGAGTTCCTGTTTGATATTTATTCTCATTTTCAATTTCAGGATGGAATGATACTAGAAATGTGATGGGGGGTGTATTTATTTAACGTCATATCTCTCAGAGTTCTAACTAGTGCAAAAACAAATGTCCCCAGAGGACCTTCCAGGGGCGAGGACGTCCCCAGGGACCTTCCATGGGCGGCAGTGCTTCAAGGGGCCCTCCAAGGGGTTGTGGATCCGCCAGGGGCCCTTCAAAAGCGTCGGCGCCCCCAGGGGCCCTTCAAAAGCGTCGGCGCCCCTATAGGCACTTATAGGGGCGTAGGTGTCCCTAGAAGGCCCTCCCAAAGACGGTGACACCCCCAGGGACCATTCCAGAGGCGGTGGCGCCCCCATGGGCTCTCTCACGGGCTATGGCTCCAATAGGGACCCTCCCAGGGGAGGTGGCACTCACCCTGTGGGCCCTGCTAGCAGCGATGGCGACCCTATGGGCCCTCAAAAGGGCGGCGGCGCCCCTGAGGGCCCTCCCCGGTGCGTCAGCACCCCAAGAGGCCCTTCCAGGGACGGCGGCAACACCCCCAGAGGCTTTACAGTGGTGTCATACATATTGCATATGTCCAGCAATCCCTTACTTAGCTGTGATTGGTGGGCTAGAATGTAAACCCACCAAATTACAGCCAATAGGAGAACAGAGCAATAAGTCAGCACAACACCCCAACTTATGAGTTCCTGTTTGATATTTATTCTCATTTTCAATTTCAGGATATGATGATACTGAAAATGCGATGGGAGGTGTATTTATTTAACGTCATATCTCTCAGAGTTCCAACTAGTGCTAAAACAACTGCCCCCAGAGGACTTTCCAGGAGCTCTAACGTCCCCAAGCACCTTCTCAAGAGCGGGGGCGCTTCAAGGGGCCCTCCCAGGAGTTGTGGATCCCCCAGGGGCCCTTCAAAAGCTTTGGCGCCCCCAGGGGTCCTCCCAGATGAGGGGGTGCCCTTACAGGCACTCACATGGGCGTAGATGTCCCCAGAGGGCCCTCCCAAAGACGGCACTACCCCCAGGGGCCATTCCAGGGTCGGTGGCGCCCCCAAGGACCATTGCAGGGTCGGTGGCGCCCACAGGGGCCATTCCAGGGACGGTGGCGCCCCCAGGGGCTCTTCCGCGGACTGTGGCGCCAATAGGGACCCTCCCAGGAACGGTGGCAACCCCAGGGGCGCTGCTAATAGCGATGACACCCCCAGGGGCCCTCACAAGGACGGTGGTGCCCCCAAGGACCCTCCCAAGTGCGGCAGCACCCCCTGGGGACCTTTTAGGGGCGGTGGCGCCCCTAGGGACTCTCCCAGGGGAAGTGGCACCCCCAGGGGCCCTGCCAGTGGTGATGGCGATCCTAGGGGCCCTCACTAGGATGGCGGACCCCCCAAGGGATGTATTGAGGCGTCATACATAATGCATATGTCCAGCAATCCCTTACTTAACCGTGATTGGTGGGCTAAATGTAAACACACCAAATTACAGCCAATAGGAGAACAGAGCAATCAGTCAGCACAACACCCCAACTTATGAGTTCCTGTTTGATATTTATTCTCATTTTCAATTTCAGGATGGAATGATACTAGAAATGTGATGGGCGGTGTATTTATTTAACGTCATATCTCTCAGAGTTCTAACTAGTGCAAAAACAAATGCCCCCCGAGGACCTTCCAGGGGCGAGGACGTCTCCAGGGATCTTCCATGGGCGGCAGCGCTTCAAGTAGCCCTCCAAAGGGTTGTGGATCCCCCAGGGGCCCTTCAAATGCGTCGGCGCCCCTAGGGGCATTCCCAAATGAGGAAGCGTCCCTACAGGCACTTATAGGGGCGTAGGTGTCCCTAAAAGGCCCTCCCAAAGGCGGCGACACCCCAGGGGCCATTCCAGGGGCGGTGGCGGCCCCAGGGGCTCTCCCATGGGCTATGGCGCCAATAGGGACCCTCCCAGGGGAGGTGGCACCCCCAGGGGCCCTGCCAGTGGTGATGGCGATCCTAGGGGCCCTCACTAGGATGGCGGAGCCCCCAAGGGATGTATTGAGGCGTCATACATAATGCATATGTCCAGCAATCCCTTACTTAACCGTGATTGGTGGGCTAAATGTAAACACACCAAATTACAGCCAATAGGAGAACAGAGCAATCAGTCAGCACAACACCCCAACTTATGAGTTCCTGTTTGATATTTATTCTCATTTTCAATTTCAGGATGGAATGATACTAGAAATGTGATGGGCGGTGTATTTATTTAACGTCATATCTCTCAGAGTTCTAACTAGTGCAAAAACAAATGTCCCCCGAGGACCTTCCAGGGGCGAGGACGTCCCCAGGGACCTTCCATGGGCGGCAGTGCTTCAAGGGACCCTCCAAGGGGTTGTGGATCCGCCAGGGGCCCTTCAAAAGCGTCGGCGCCCCCAGGGGCCCTTTAAAAGCGTTGGCGCCCCTATAGGCACTTATAGGGGCGTAGGTGTCCCTAGAAGGCCCTCCCAAAGGCGGTGACTCCCCCAGGGACCATTCCAGAGGCGGTGGCGCCCCCAGGGGCTCTCTCACGGGCTATGGCTCCAATAGGGACCCTCCCAGGGGAGGTGGCACTCACCCCGTGGGCCCTGCTAGCAGCGATGGCGACCCTATGGGCCCTCAAAAGGGCGGCGGCGCCCCTGAGGGCCCTCCCCGGTGCGTCAGCACCCCAAGAGGCCCTTCCAGGGACGGCGGCAATACCCCCAGAGGCTTTACAGTGGTGTCATACATATTGCATATGTCCAGCAATCCCTTACTTAGCTGTGATTGGTGGGCTAGAATGTAAACCCACCAAATTACAGCCAATAGGAGAACAGAGCAATAAGTCAGCACAACACCCCAACTTATGAGTTCCTGTTTGATATTTATTCTCATTTTCAATTTCAGGATATGATGATACTGAAAATGCGATGGGAGGTGTATTTATTTAACGTCATATCTCTCAGAGTTCCAACTAGTGCTAAAACAACTGCCCCCAGAGGACTTTCCAGGAGCTCTAACGTCCCCAAGCACCTTCTCAAGAGCGGGGGTGCTTCAAGGGCCCTCCCAGGAGTTGTGGATCCCCCAGGGGCCCTTCAAAAGCGTTGGCGCCCCCAGGGGTCCTCCCAGATGAGGGGGTGCCCTTACAGGCACTCACATGGGCGTAGATGTCCCTAGAGGGCCCTCCCAAAGACGGCACTACCCCCAGGGGCCATTCCAGGGTCGGTGGCGCCCCCAAGGACCATTGCAGGGTCGGTGGCGCCCACAGGGGCCATTCCAGGGGCGGTGGCGCCCCCAGGGGCTCTTCCGCGGGCTGTGGCGCCAATAGGGACCCTCCCAGGAACGGTGGCAACCCCAGGGGCGCTGCTAATAGCGATGACACCCCCAGGGGCCCTCACAAGGACGGTGGTGCCCCCAAGGACCCTCCCAAGTGCGGCAGCACCCCCTGGGGACCTTTTAGGGGTGGTGGCGCCCCTAGGGACTCTCCCAGGGGAAGTGGCACCCCCAGGGGACCTGCCAGTGGTGATGGCGATCCTAGGAGCCCTCACTAGGATTGCGGAGCCCCCAAGCGATGTATTGAGGCGTCATACATAATGCATATGTCCAGCAATCCCTTACTTAACCGTGATTGGTGGGCTAAATGTAAACACACCAAATTACAGCCAATAGGAGAACAGAGCAATCAGTCAGCACAACACTCCAACTTATGAGTTCCTGTTTGATATTTATTCTCATTTTCAATTTCAGGATGGAATGATACTAGAAATGTGATGGGAGGTGTATTTATTTAACGTCATATCTCTCAGAGTTCTAACTAGTGCAAAAACAAATGTCCCCAGAGGACCTTCCAGGGGCAAGAACGTCTCCAGGGATCTTCCATGGGCGGCAGCGCTTCAAGTAGCCCTCCAAGGGGTTGTGGATCCCCCAGGGACCCTTCAAATGCGTCGGCGCCCCTAGGGGCATTCCCAAATGAGGAAGCGTCCCAACAGGCACTTACATGGGCGTAGGTGTCCCTAAAAGGCCCTCCCAAAGGCGGTGACAGCCCCAGGGACCATTCCAGAGGCGGTGGCGCCCCCAGGGGCTCTCTCACGGGCTATGGCTCCAATAGGGACCCTCCGAGGGGAGGTGGCACTCACCCCGTGGGCCCTGCTAGCAGCGATGGCGACCCTATGGGCCCTCAAAAGGGCGGCGGCGCCCCTGAGGGCCCTCCCCGGTGCGTCAGCACCCCAAGAGGCCCTTCCAGGGACGGCGGCAACACCCCCAGAGGCTTTACAGTGGTGTCATACATATTGCATATGTCCAGCAATCCCTTACTTAGCTGTGATTGGTGGACTAAAATGTAAACCCACCAAATTACAGCCAATAGGAGAACAGAGCAATAAGTCGGCACAACACCCCAACTTATGAGTTCCTGTTTGATATTTATTCTCATTTTCATTGTTCAGGATATGATGATACTGAAAATGCGATGGGAAGTGTATTTATTTAACTTCATATCTCTCAGAGTTCTAACTAGTGCTAAAATAACTGTCCCCAGAGTATTTTCCAGGAGCTACGACGTGCCCAAGCACCTTCTCATGGGCGGCGGCACTCCAAGGGGCCCTCCCAGGGGTTGTGGATCCCCCAGGAGCCCTTCAAAAGCGTTGGCGCCCCCAGGGGTCCTCCCAGATGAGGAGGTGCCCTTACAGGTATTCACAGAGGTGTAGGTGTCCCTAGAGGGCCCTCTCAAAGGCGGCGCTACCCCCAGGGGCCATTCCAGGAGCGGTGGCCCCCCCCCAGGGGTTGTCCCAGGGGCAGCGGCGCTCTCAGGGGCCCTCTCATGGGTGGCGGCGCTCCAAGGGGCCCTCCCAGGGGTTGCGGACCCCCAAGGGGCCCTCCCAGAGGCGTCGGTGCCCCCAGGGGTCCTCCCAGATGAGGAGGTGCCTCTACAGGCACTCACAGGGGCGTCGGTGTCCCAACTCTCTCTATAATCCCTGCACACATCTACACTGTAAAACAACTTAATCCTGATAATACAATATAACATAACAATTTTCTTCTCAACTTGCAGCTGTTGTTTACCTTGGGGAGAGTATGATCAACGCTCCCTGTTACGGTTTTCACAAGGGAATAGTTTTTACCTTATATTTATTTTTAAACGCTCTAAAAATGATAAAATTACTCTATAATATTATTAATTATCTTAAGTTGTGTAAATTTTGTCACTGTGTTTTTTGCCAATAATGCCTTAATTATTTTAGTTGAAGACTCCCCCACGCAAGATACTTCCACAATCACTACATTAACAGTAAATTGACAACATGATGTTTCAAAATATAAACGTCAGTATTTTTTATAGAACTCTTAACCCTTTTGCCCCAGGCTAGGGTGCTGCTGGCTGTATCCCCCACGCAGGGTAAATCGAGAAAGATCAACTTTTCCAAAAGTAATTTTTAACCTTCTTTCAAATTATTTTTCCACTGTTACAAAATCAGCAATTGATATTAACCCCTTCACTAAGAGAACGCCACTTTTGATATTTTATTTTGGTTAATGCCGGACGATTTTATTAAGCTTAGAGGGGACCTGTAGGCAAGTGGTTAATGCTAGTGTCGTGGCTTACTCTCCCTACAACTGCGTCGCTGTCCTCGCTTCAGTCAATCAGCAGCGTCTCTCTTACCACAGCCATCCGTCCTCGAGTCGCTCGTTGATTGGCCAGCTGCCGTCCTCGACTTTCATATCACACCTCTAACCTTGAGTAGGCAGGATTGTATAAATACCCCCCTTCATTCTTCTACTATTTTCCAATTTCCTCGCTTTTCTTCTTGCACTATCCACCAACCCTAAGTCCCTCCAAATTCCACCATTATTCTTCAAGTCCAGTTCCCGCACCACCAATCTACGCACCAGCATCAAGATCTCTTCATACTTTACTTCACCCATTGATCGATCGATCGGGAGGGTCATTCAACTCAACGATCTCAAGCTGACAACACCTCCGCACCTGAAGCTCCTCACCACACAGCAACTCCCCAGCACAACATTGTATATACAATATACATGGAGTTAACGCTATTCTGAGTTTGCTTTCTCACCTCCACCCTGAGTGCGAGATCTCCTTTTTATACGTGTGTATATGTGGTCCTAAAGAAAGAGAAAATTGACACATAAGAAAGAGAAATTTGACTAACTGCGCCACATACACACGCTATACTAGACTGTTAACAGCTCAGATGCTCCTGGCTAAAGGGCCTTGCTGGATATAAGCATCTGATGGCTTTGTCAGCTATCCTCAGTAAAGTTGCCAAAATGCAAATTATTATTATTATTATCATATTAAACAGCAATCGAATTGTCGACCATAGATTCAGAATTAGCATGCCCAGGAGTACCTATACCGGGATTTTGAATAAAATCTATTTTTTGGCCAAAATGGCCTTATGAATATTTACACCGAAATAAGGTATTTGGAAGTAATTCAGAAATATACATTCAGGTTGGACCCCACTAATCCGGGACCCGATAGTCTGGCAGCTTCAATGGTTCGGGACGGTGTCATAGCTCACTTCTTGTGGCTGTTGTCACTATTTTACCTTGATATACCGTACTGTACTGTACTAATAATTTGCCCCTAAATATGCCTCCTAAGAGACCAGCAAGCAATGGAAGTCATTATAATGAGGTGAAATATAATCATGTGACATTAACTATTTTAGAAAAGATGTCTATACTGAAGAAATTAGACAGTAATACAGTAGTACATTTTATGCATTATTTTCCATTTTTTAACCTTGTCTTTGATGATTCAGAATTTTCGCTACTCTGTAACTGGTCTGGTCCTTAGCTTCCTGGATTAGCGAGGTCCAACCTGCACTATCTAAAAGTATAATTAAATGTACAACAGACTTCGGAAAAGAATACTCATTATGTATTACAACACAACACTTTATTATTTCATACACATACAGCGATCACTGTCCCATACAAAACACTTAGCCAACATACACGTTTTCTAAAATTTGTGACAGATTTCTCTCATTTTCTGCATGGTAAGAAACATCTGTCTTTACATATCTTGGCTTCCACATATGGTGTGCTCATGAGAGGAACTCCAGATCAAAAACATCACTCATCTTCATTATTTACCTTTATCTAAGACAACTTGGGATTTTTCGATCAGTCATGTCAGCTAATCTGCTAACCCTCATGGCATCACTAATCCCGTGATGAGCGAATATCTTGATAAAAAATTCCTTTTGCGAATACTGTACTGTACTGTCTTAATGATTTGGGGGTAGATGTGGGCATCAGACAGACGTGTGTGGTTCACATCCCGCTGAGCACCAAGATGATGTTAAAGGACATAGAGTTCGCCTGTAATTATAAATTAAATTTTGGAACCTAAACATAAGCTGGTGCAGTAAGCTAATGCATTTACGTCAAGCAGCCGGATTCAAAGATTTCATGAGGTAAATAAATTTAATTCCTGGAATAACATTATTTATCAAATTTACAAATTTGTGAATCTCTTGGCAATACAATATTAAAAAAGGTGATGGGTGCTGACAGCAATTTTTTGTTAATTGTTCAATATGCAAAATTCAGGCACCTATTTCATTTATTTATATCAGCTATTATTAGTTAATCACCAAAGAATCTTCGAACAGGTGGTACACGATGCTTATGCCTTGTTATTCTAACCAATCATTCTGTTGGAAGCTTCAATGTTTATTTTTACTGATGAGAAGCCTGAACTGGTGCAAAACAAGAGTACAATAGTAAGATGGCTAAATGAAATAAAGTACTGTACTGAAGTGGGATGAACCCAGAGTACTGTACTGAAGTGGGATGAACCCAGAGTACTGTACTGAAGTGGGATGAACCCAGAGTACTGTACTGAAGGGGGATGAACCCAGAGTACTGTACTGAAGGGAGATGAACCCAGAGTACTGTACTGAAGGGGGGTGAACCCAGAGTACTGTACTGAAGGGAGATGAACCCAGAGTACTGTACTGAAGGGGGATGAACCCAGAGTACTGTACTGAAGGAAGATGAACCCAGAGTACTGTACTGAAGTGGGATGAATCCAGAGTACTGTACTGAAGGGGGATGAACCCAGAGTACTGTACTGAAGGGGGATGAACCCAGAGTACTGTACTGAAGGGGGATGAACCCAGAGTACTGTACTGAAGGGAGATGAACCCAGAGTACTGTACTGAAGGGGGATGAACCCAGATTACTGTACTGAAGGGGGATGAACCCAGAGTACTGTACTGAAGGGGGATGAATCCAGAGTACTGTACAATACTTATATGAGGGAGGCATTAAAGATACTGTACTGTATGTACATATACAGTACTGTACTTCTAAAGCCAGATTCCATACAAGTTCAACTTTAAGCATAAATGTGTCTTCATTGTCGATTATAAATATGAATATGAATCTGATAAAACTAAATAGAAGATGATGCTTCAACACTTACGAGTATGATCACTAGACCTTATTCTCAAGGGTTATTTCATTTTACTCGAGAAGTAAGTCATCGTACTCAAGGTGCTGTCATCGTACTTAAGAAGTTAAGTCATCATCATTATTAGCTTCTATTTTTTCATTCTTATGTGTTACATATCTTGAGTTTAGATTAAGCTGCTTCACCGGACTAACATACACACACACTACTCCCAGCTCTGTTTACAAAGTTAAAGAAAAAATCTAATCAAACCTTAAAAATTTTCTACACAATTATTCAAACATATTTACACTTAAGAATAGTATGTGCAAAAATTTATGGCAACTTCATTTACCATTTTACACTACAATCTTTTAAGATCATCTATCGGTGTTTGTTGACAGTCAGTCATATTCATCTCAACTCCAACCTTGTCCAAGTTTGAAACCTAGAAGAAATATTCTAAACTATCTTTACAGACACTGCAACTTGTTGTAAGATCATCCAGGAAACAACTAAAGTTTCTACAATTCTCGTTCAGAAATAATTTTTCTAGATTTCAGAGAGTGACGGAGGTGAAGTTTAAATATTAATAAATTGTACATACAATGTACCTAAAGTGGATATTACAACACTTGTGAACTAAAATATACTCTATAGTGAATTTACTTACAATTTCAGAGATTAGATAGACACCCTTGCTACCTAGAACATTACCAACACTTATCTTAACACTACCCACTCTGAAAGTAACTATAGTTCTCTACTACAAGACTACAAATTGATCATCCTCCATACTTTAAATGAAAGTACATTTTCTCATCAGGTGTTCATTTAGAGAATGTTCCTTTGAAGTTATCGTACATTATTATTATTATTATTATATCAAACATTTCTCAATCAGTTATGGTGAGTTGAAGAATGTTCCTCTTTATATACATATATAAACATTCTCAGTTGATGTACACATTCATAATTCAAGGAAATATGCCTCAAGTTACTGGTTAGCCACAGAGCCGCCCTACCTATAAACGTCACTTGAAGGGTTTATCTTGTCCAGATAAGCTTTCATAAACCACTGATATTGACATTGTTCTGAGAGCTGTGAAAATGCAAGTCAAACCCAAAACGTTTTTGACTGGCACAATAGGAAAATTTATTACTAAATAATATTTCTCATAATATTGATGATGAATTAGAGCACTAGATTGAAATGTCCTATATAACCTATTAGGCAGTATTAACAATGAGGGTCTGTGGTAACCACCTTTTAATTCACGTTAACTTGGCTTGATTACACATAACAAATAATGATGCCGGATCCGAAATCTTTATCACTATCATCCAGCACATAACACCGCCATCTCACAGCCCCTTGGTATGCTAGATGTCCATTAGTTTGCTGCTGGGCCACTAACCTCCACACTACTGGAGCAGTTACTTTAATTTGTTCTGAATTCAATTTTCATTATCAAAAACCTGTACTGTAATGTTATAGAATTAAATTTATGTTCGGATGCAGCTTTATCAAAATATAGCTTGATTAACGTGCTTGGATAACTACTTGGTAGGTCATATATAAGATGAATTTTTAGGGTATATTACAGTATTATTTTACCTGTACGCACAATTTTTATCGATAGTAATCTCTAAATGTGTAATGATCAATGAAATTTTTCAACAAAAAGTTGAAGATTGCTATAATACATTTTAAAATTTGAGATGCAGGTGTAGGCATAAAGTGACCTGGTGATGACGTCAAAATGCGGTTAGATTTAGGCCAAAAGTTTCGGCATCAGTCTCTTGGTCTGACAACAATGGTTGACGTGTACAGTTGAGTAATTTATACTTACTGTCATACGTTTTCTGAATAGGTTTCCTCTATTCAACTATTTATAATTTACATTTTACATGGAGTAGCGGCTCTGATAAGACCATATTGAAATGGCCGTTTTGGCTAACCTGAGGATAAAGGGACCCGGAACGCTTACACATGCAGCATCTGTGCATGTAGTCAGCGTCTTGCAAGAAAGTGTTCATCTTTGTAAACAAGAAATATACTAGGAAGAATATATAGATTCACACAGTCAGTGAAAACTTCAGCTTCACTGAAAGGACAAGATATCAACCCGTTATATTATTTACCTGCTCTAGTCAGAAATTTGGTTTACAACAGACACCACATAGTGTTTCTACTGATCTTGTGCCCCCAACATAGTGTCTAACCATCAACTTCCACAACTATCTGCATTATTTCCGTGCACTGTGGTAAAGAGCAAGAAGCCGGAGGACATAGTTGGAGGCTTTGTGTTTCGTGGAGATAAAGCCATGGTACATATCATTAGTCTAAACATTGGCTGGGCTCAACAGAAGTATATTCTTCAAGTTATAACTTGCCAAAGATTACCCCAAGTCGATGTAAATTTATGATAAGTTTAGTCTTTGCCACAGTGATCATGACAAGAACTTTGTTGCAATACAGTACATTATATATATATATATATATATATATATATATATATATATATATATATATATATATATATATATATATATATATATATATATATATATATATATATATATATATATATATATATATATATATATATATATATATATATATATATATATATATATATATATATATATATATATATATATATATATATATATATATATATATTAATGAACGCTGAGGCAAAAGCAGTCATACTGAAGTGTTTACAGGACATTTTGAGCTATTTCCCTCTCTGTGGTAGTCACACACAAGTACACCTTCGCTATGCTCCGAGTCAACAAGCGTATACCCGGGTGCCAGTGTTATCAAGGGCAGATACCTTGTACTTCTGTCCTGTCTCATTACCTCTGATACTGTCTTAGAGATCACAAGACTACCAGAACATAGCCAAGTGTGACTTTTGAACTTTATGCAACACTGGCTGTATACATTATTATTAAAAGCAGGAACCACACTTTTTTATACAGTAACTACATAATTACCTTCTCCTTACTACAAAATAATCTTGATTACATACACATATAACAGGGTTTAGATTCCTATTGTGCACTGGCAATACAGAAAGACTACAACTATATCACTATATTGGGATCAGCTGGGCATAACATGCCCGCTGTTCTGCAGACGACTACTCTTGTATGGAATACGTTATCACCAATGACTCTTGCGGCATCTAGTGCTCATCTCTGGTCACTTACATGTTCGGGATGCACTCTAATTTTATCCCTGGCAACATACGCACTTATGATACATGAGTGATGTAGTGTGACCTTATCCATGTTGTGGGAAACAGAAGTGAAGGAGGCGTGATGATGGCACAATGTGATGTCACATTATCTTATCACTTGTACAGAATTATGAAGGCTTTACATGAATAGAACACACACACACACACACACAAAATGGTCATTATTGCTCCTCAAATATCTTGGCGACCTGGTAAACCAATATTAGAGTCTGGATTTTTAATAATTCGCATGATGAATATTGCTCGTAATTGATGTTAGAATGTACTAACCTGGCTCACTAAAGATGAAACACATAACTAATGTCCAAATAGAGCATCAAAATTATACAGAGAGCATATTTTAACTATATAGATCCACTTCACACATGTTTAGAGACAAAATTAATGTAGGAAATCTTTCCCGAGAGATTTTCTTGGTAAATTTTATCTTCAAACTGAAGTGAACATGTCTAGGAAAGGTACTTAGTATAATTTTGATGTTGTTTTGAGTGATATACATATGTTCCACCATAAGTCAAACAGATGAATTTTTACATATTCAGTTACGAGGAATATACACCAAACTAACTTCAAAACCCGCCCCAAATATCATATTTTACTGGGTTATTTACCACGATGAATATCTTTTTTTGTTTTTACATCAGCAAGAGCAGAGCCAAATGTTATCTTATGTCTTCTGTATACGACAGTTATGGAATGTTGACCATGAATGTTCTTAAAGAATACAAAATGGAGTTGGTAATGACAGGATGACGTGAATACAACAAATATTGGTGTGAAGGAGGTGAGTGGCCAGGGATGAGCAACACAGAACTACAGCGTCATCGCCATGACACAGATCAGCGCCCAAGTCGTGTAGGTTGTGTTTCTGAGCGTCAAGGAACCTCAAAATAAATGTTTTTTATAATGTTTTCCTTACAAAATTTTAAAGAAAATCCTCGAGATAAAAAAATATATATTTAAAAATACACTTGCTGAATATAAATGGGGTCAGTGTTATCAATAATCCATGTCGACTTCCAGAAAAGGAACCTTCACGAACGCGTTAAGGCGAATACTGGTCGTTCTTCTAAGAAAATTTGAGGGCTCGACTGCAAGACAGCCAATGTAGAAAAAATACCATGAACATGACAGGTAAACCATTACTTAATTTTTTGAAAGCAGATGACTTGAACCTAACAAAACTTTGTAACAAACCCAATCTAACAATTCTAAGATAGTTTTGTTTGGGTTTGCTTATGTTTGGTTGGTTCGTGTAGGTTGAAAGATAATGTATTGACAGTCCTCTTTCTGGTATTTATTTTAACAATGATCATTTTGCGACTCGACTAGATCCATTAATACGCTCTAGTAGCATGAGGTTGACAGAAACAAACGGCAGCAGATGCTCTACTCTATCATCGAAGCAGCATGGAAGAGATGTGATTCTCTTAGCAAGGTATGACGCGACAAGAAACCCAATGTTCGCTCCCTACTCGTCTCCGCCAGTTGGGAGACAACTATACGCAACATAAAGTGGTAGGGCAGGAGGGTAGTGGTGGGGGAGGAGGAGCAGGGCAGGAGGGTAGTGGTGGGGGAAGAGGAGCAGGGCAGGAGGGTAGTGGTGGGGGAGGAGGAGCAGGGCAGGAGGATAGTGGTGGGGGAGGAGGAGCAGGGCAGGGGTAGTGGTGGGGGAAGAGGAGCAGGGCAGGAGGGTAGTGGTGGGGAGGAGGAGCAGGGCAGGAGGGTAGTGGTGGGAGGAGGAGCAGGGCAGGAGGGTAGTGGTGGGGGAGGAGGAGCAGGGCAGGAGGGTAGTGGTGGGGGAGGAGGAGCAGGGCAGGAGGGTAGTGGTGGGGGAGGAGGGGGCTGGTGGTGGAGAGTATGAACTATTAGAGGTAAGGAGGCACAGGAAGGGTAATACAATTGACAAGATAAAGGAAACATGAGAGGGATGAAGAAGTGAAGAGCAGGAGGAGGAGGAAGAGGAAGGACAGAGTACAGTATGAGGAATAAAGGGAGGGAGGGATGGGGGAGGGGAGGACATGGTCAACAAAGGACTGATAAGAAGAGAGGGATTCAGAAAGATGGGAAGAGGAAGAAAATTATTAAAGAAAAGTGCAAAAGGTAGGAATGCTAGACAAGAAATGAGATAAGGATGTTAAGGGGAATGAAACAGACACACGTGGGAGGTAGATGAGAGGGCAAGGGTCGGGCAGGAGACAAGTGGGAAGACACAAGGAACAGGGCAAACTGGTGGGAGAGGAAGATGAAAGATGATGTGCTGAGATGACATACCGGAAAGACCCCAAAATCAACAAAATTATACTGAAGTAAATAAACATTCAAATAAATTAAAGAAAAGGAAAATATTTGAATTATCCCTAACATTGATATTATTTCTTTTAATATTGTACAGTGTTCAGAGAAGATAATACAGTACACAGAAAATAATTCTAAAATCAATAAAATAAATGCCTGGAAAGAAATTTTTTTTAATTAATTAGTACCATTAGTTATTTTAAATTAGTACTGTAATGTACCTGTGCAGAGGTCTTACACCAAAATGAATAGAATAATTATTCTCTGTTATTTGTAATGAAACTAGAGATTATGGTTAATAAAACAACTTAGATGAACATACAGTGTGAGTTTGTGCATGACTTGGATCAAAAAGCAAGAGCTTATCATTTAGCGAGAGTAAGACAGGAAGACACACGTGGGAGGTGATGGAGGGGCCAGCAGGCAGAGGGGCATCATGCGGTGAAGAGGCTCAGAATCTTTGGTGGTTGACGAGCGGTCTGGAACATAATGAACACAACTCCGGCGGTAACACAGGGAGGGAGGGGGGAGATGCAGCTTTCATCCAATCCCCTGTACACGCGACGCTAGGCAGGGGACACAGCAGATATTCACAGAGCTCCCGCAGGTACACAGGAAGACCTACAGCTATCACTCAACCCCCTGATGATTACACAGGAGGAGGGGTTATTTGGTCTTTGTCCCTACTCCCCCGACGCTCCACAGGAGAAAGGGGGAGGAAGGTGCTTAATATCTCAGTCCCCCGACACAAGACTCCGAAAGAGGGGGACCTGAGAATGACCTTAAAACATGTACAAACGTTCCTTAATGTTAAAGAGAGATCATCGGCAGCATAACACCCAGGATATATTATGTACCCGAGTCATGCAGCGTGTCAGGGTTATATTTTATTTTAAAAATCTTCTGATGAGAACTGCACTAACAGTTGTATAATGACAATATGTTTCTCCTCCTTTGGAAGTTTGAGCAGATTTAAGACAATTCTTCATTACTACGTTATCAGAGAATAAGAAATGAGGTGAAAGAAATATTTTCAGAGGTAATCATAAAACCATATTTTTTGCACCTGGATATAAATATATATCTTATGCATTAAAGACTGTATTTCAACATCTTACCTGACTCAGTAAAGATGATTCATTTCAATTTTTTATTAAGTTATCAAATAAATAATACAAAATATTCCCTAATTAAAATTGTTGCATCACTGAACTGCACTATTCTCTAAGTAGGTTGAAGAAATGCACTGCAGTTAAGTGGTGAGCACGCTCAAATCTTCACTGAGCAGCAGGGAGTATACAAGTGTTTTACAACTTATACCTAAACTCTCCATAGTTGTCATGACCAAGTGTTCACTTCATTCAGGTTTTCATCATACTTATATAACAAAACTAAACAAATGGTCACTAATGCTATAAAATTAGTGCTAACTACACCATGCTGTCCATTTACACATTACTAGCATGCCTATGTACCAGTATACAAAAAAAATATTCTTTAGAAATTCTTCACTCCTAAGAGTTCCTCAGATACTGGGTAACGCATACAATCTGTACATGGATAAAAGTATGTTAATGACTGATAATATTGTTGTCAAAAATCTATACTGCTGCTTATGTTGGTCATATACTTTGTTGGGGAAAGATTACTGTATAGTGAGGAGGAACAAGACTCCTGTAGAAAATGTCTCTTCCAAATACATCCATACATTATGTAACTGCTTATTTTGTACTCTTAATTTATATATTTGTTATTTATCATCTCTGGGGGCAACTGTCATTATAACATGGTAGCTGCAATATACCTGGGAAGGTGTCATTTTCTAAATTTGTTTTATCTTTCACTCTACCAGTTATTTTGGCTAGTATACCACCTGGATTTTACTTCCTGTTCACTCTAAATATAAAGTAAAGTAGATCTGTCCTATACTGATATTAGTCCTCTCAATCACCACTCATATCTTACAGGCTCTTAAATTCTTACCAGATTAAGCTGAAGTTTCTAAACTAAATATTTATTATTATATATGTTATCCTCATGCATTTTGCATGTTATTAAGGAGGCATTCGAGGGTTATTCAAAATAGCAGTTACTGGTTGCACACAAATAGATACATACACCCACATACACACGTACATACATGAAAATCACTTGAGGAGTGTCCTACACATGATGAGTTATTTACAGTATATAATTGATATCTTGGAAGATAAGTACATAATTTCTACTCAGTTTTAAAAAGTAATTCCAAGTACAGTATCAAAGTATACCACTGGCACTAAAGTGGCTTAAGACTGCATATATAATATGCATTGTATGTAGGAATGTGTGTTTACAGCTGTGGACATCCAGACGTGTATCGCCTTGGGTGATAACGAACCTGATCTCTCTTCTCTACCTTCTAAAAATACTGCCAGCATGATAAGGGAGACTATCTTTAAGGTCGCCACCAACATGCTGATGACGCCTGCTAACAACCATGGTCTGTTCAGGTCTATTAAGCCACACCACTAGTAAGAGGAAGGGATGTTACTCCCAGCTGTCCACAACCATCCTACAGCCAACTTATGTGTCTCACTGATACTCAAGTGATACTCATGACTTATATATAACATTTTCAGGAAGAAAATAAAATATTTCTTCCTGAAGGAAGAAAACCAAGCCAGCCTTTAGGTATGTAAGAGATCAGGACTTAAATAAAGGCATTGGTTCCTTACTTATTCTGTCACATACACACCTGTAGACCAACAGCACTTTGATATTAATACCATAATTCTGGAATATGAACCCTGCACTTATGACACATGCTACCTGTTGTAATTAAAATGAATAACTAGTCTGTCTATTTTTTCTCCAAATGGGTTTATTAATTACTGCTCTTAGTGAACATACAACTGACATTGAACAAATACTATTAAAAACTACATTTTGAATGTTAACTACCAATACAGTATGACAGCACAAGTAAAGCATCATAACCACCACTCACTATTATACCCAACTTCAAATATAGACTATAAGTACCTCTACTGTGTTTCGTAGCACACTCACGCTAAGTAGTCTAGCGCCCCACCCTATGACAGATTTGTTAGTTTTCCACATGTAGAATGAACACTCAAGCCTTTGAAACATTGGTCCTACGTCAACATTTTTGTTGTCTTCGGCGAGGAATATTATCCGCTACACATCGTACCATAGGTATGAAAAATAAAAAGTTGATGACAATTTTGGGAACCATCTGTGAGAAAAAAGGAAAATAAAAATATGGAAATGTAACTTTAGAAGCAGGTGGTGAAGAAATATAGCTACTGTGGTGCAAGAAAGCTACCTGGCAGTAACAGTAACACTACCCACCAGTAAACTCAAGTTGACTTCTTATCGTTTACTCTGCTCGCGAAATGATTATAACAAATGGTTTTTACACCAATAAAAGGTGATGCAAGCTGTACTGATGATAATTTCTAAAAAGTATTTATATCGTAAATGCAAAGCTCAGTTTCATCTAAAAAATTTGTTCAATAGCCATACCATTGATTATGGCTCTTAGAATAACGAGTATTTGTAAAAAATACAAAAATAATAAGTTACAGTAGAATTTTTATGTAAATATGCATTATACTAAAAACAAAAGAATAATGGCAACATTAACTTGGGTAAAAATTAAATCCCTAATATTCATAGTTACAAAATGCAAATCATGAGTGACAAGACCTTCACCTAATACACCTGTACAGGTAAATGTTTATAAATTTATTTTGAATTATCTTATTTTGATTTAGTTGACCTTAGTTTTATGTACAGTACACAGCACAATCTCTCCTGCTGACAGTTGTGTTTATGATTGTTTTAATATTTGTAGGAAAATCTTGTATGATTATGGCAAGATCATTGTTCTATATTTATTGTAACTCTTATGGTCAAGGAGCTTCTGCTGGATATTGAAGTTCTTAAGGCAAAATTGTTAGCAATTACCTAAACTGTACAGCACAGTACTTTTTTTTAATCCTGTTAAACTTACAACCTTTATATTAAAAACAAAAGTTGTCAACTGTTCTTTTTTCCGTTCATAAATAAATAAGTTCAGAAAAATATTCCTTTTCGTTGGTTGGAATCTTTGAGTATTTATGGCAGTTACGGCGAAATAAAAGACTACAGGAGTGAGAGGGCAGGTATTCATCATCACCAGGAACAAGTATAGAATCAAATGTTCTTGTAATGAGAAACTGGAGAGACGTTAACATGTCGATCATACAGACACAAGTAGAACAGACTGACTCACCCTATAAAACTGGAATATTATTGTATCCTTCTGTCTCATGAAATATTTCCTACAATATTAAAATCAAAAAGCGTCCCGAGCAGCCTTATTCAAGCTGAGCTTGTCACGTGGATAGTTACCATGGCTGGGATCTACGTACTGTACTTGAAACAAGAGGCTGCAACACCGAGCTGTTTATAGTAACGTCTGGATTACAAATTATTCTGACTCGTCTACTTAAAACAAAAGAATGGACAACACCTCAAGCTTGACATAAATGTGACATGAGCTGCAGCTTAACCTACAAGCAAGTGCATTAATTGTCACCAATGATACAGATTAAATATAACTACTGTACAGATCTAAAGATGAAACATAAATGAGAATATGGCTCCATAGTAAGTCAATATGAACTCACAGTACATTATCAACAGAAATAGTGAAAGTAACAAAAGCTAAGTTTACCTTAAAAATGCATTCCCTTTAATCACCTAAAATACCCACATTTACCTTAGTGCATAAGAAAATGAAAATATGGAGGATGTGTGTCCTAATATTTTCATATACTTGAATTGCGCCATTCCTTAATTGTGTGTATAAATTACTACTTAATAATTATGTACAGAAGATAGTACAAGTGTGTTCTTCTAACATCACCTAAAATGAGCAGCTAGTGTGGTAGCAGTACAAACATGTCTAGCATTCAAAATATTTTCTTCTTTTCTGGACAGGAGAATGTTTACAATAGAAAAATTCTCTTGCCTAATGAAGAGAGTTTTAGTATGTAGCGTGACCCTGTGGCAAGTTCATTCTAATTTATGTACAGGTATACTGTATCTTCTATGCTGCAGTACACAGTACTTGCACATAGTAACCTAGGAATAGTGGTGTTACTGTTGACGGTGCTGGTGCCTCACCACTCATCTTACTGTTATAGTTATGTTAAAGGTTCTAGTATTGCAGATATCAGTGCTGACATGCATTCAGTTACACTTCACTTTGAGAGAGTTGTGATTTTTAGAAGTCGACATTGCTGTTTTCTGAGAGTGTGGTTTGTGTAGTGTGTTAGGAGTCTAAATAACAATTATTAGGATTAAAAACCCCAAGTGATACAGAGTGTAAGAAAAAAAGTAGTAGTGTGGAGTACAGGGGTGATAAGAGGCCAGGGCCCTCAGTAGCAATACCACTCTCTGGGTATCCTCCCCTGAAAAGTGTTTGGCAGCTGTCTCTTCCGCACAAGATACCCTCAAATGCGGGGAGAAAGAGAAGAAATTCATGAAAGAAAATATGTAATATTCCATTATATCCCTAAGTTTCGATTTCTTTAACCTCCACAGCCACCACAACCCCCGCATCCTCCACATCCACCACACCCCCCACAGCCCCCACACCCACCACAGCCCCCACATGAACCACACCCACCACACCCGTCTCCTGTGCAGGACCTGAGGAAAGAGTTGTGTGGCGCTGAGTCGGCGTAGTAGCCCAGAGCGTGAAGGAGGCTGAGCTTCTCCACAGGTATACGGTTGGTCTGGCCGATGACAGGACGGTCAGGGCGAGGTTGACAGAGAACGTGGAGAACAGCAGCACTCAGGGCCAGAGAGATGTTCTCCACCAGCGATGGGTTGCCCATCCCCACCTGCAGATCCGACATACATTATTAGGTATTTCTTCATGGTGAATGAACCAGGATTCAGCTGAGCTGTTTTTCACATCAGGAGTTACATAACATATTTCATAACTTAATACTAAGTGTAATTTTCAGAAAAAAAAGAAAGAAAAGATGATGCATAATATATAAGAGATGATTTTATCATAGTCATCTCAAGGTAGCCTGACATAAGACTTCTTTGAAATGTCTGAGCAAGCTATTTTTGACAGATATAGTGAATATATCATAATGTATACAACTTTTACAGTTCTATACAGTTTATTTATTTATTTCTGGGACAATTCTAAGCGCATTTCATCATTATTGCATCATTCAATCCGGGCACCACTGACACGCCTACATCGCCACCTGCTAACTAACCCAGAGCTTCTAGCCACTTTCTTATTCTTCATTTTGTCATTTGCTTTCTCCATCAATTCTCTTTCAATCCTTGGGCATGGTCCCTGTACTGGTTCTACTACCTCAAGGCTGCTCTTGTTCCATTCATAACTCTTCATTCAGTAATCAATTGTAGCATTTTCTCCTTTCTTCAAGCATCCTTGATTACCACATTACCACGGTCATTTCTCATGGCATTGCTCACCAACAATAACTTTATTTCTACCGATTATTTTACCTGTCTATTCTGAAAACTTCTCCTCATGTCTGAATTATTCAGCACATCTGTGAATATGTCCTGTTCGTGTTTCTTAGCCTTGTAAACCTCTCTTGTGGCCTTAAGTTTGGCCACCAGTACTCCCCACCTTATTACCACCCCTCTTTTAGGCCTTACACAATATTGTCTTCTCCTTTATCACACTTTATACAGTACTTTATCATGCCTGGCTGTGCCTTTCATCAAGCTACAAATCTAGTCAGCCACACCCAGCAGAATATCCTTTACTTTGACCCAGCTTCTCGCTACACTACCCGTCTCACTGTCATTGGGTGTTTCCAGTCTTCTAAACTCAGAATAAAATGCTTCTCTTACTTTATCTTTCTACAACTTCCACACTCGCATTCTTGGAACACACGCCCTTTTCCTTTCTCTGCTGTAAAGCACAAACTTACCCTTTACATCCCTTACAAGCTTCCTCTCTGATTTCCTAATGGGAAATAAATAAAATAAAACCTTTTTTCCACCTGACTCAAACATCATCTCATCCTCTTCTTAAACTGTGTATTGCATACAACCATGTTCATTGTATCCCAGAACTCGAGTATTTTGTCTCCCACATTTTTCGACACTTTCATAACTCTTCGTGTGTAAAATACATTTTGTCTTTGTGTTTCTTACGCATTTCAACAGTTTTGAAGATAGAGAACTGAAATTTGGGTGGGAGGTGCAAGTGGTCTAGGGGTTGGTTGTGCACTATCTCCTGTCCCTCCACGAAGGGCATACCAAGACCTACGGATCAGCCCACAGTTTTGAAAATAGAGTTAAAATTTGGTAGGGTGGTGTAAGTGGCTTAATGGAGGGTCAGGCACTGTCTCCTGTCCCTCTACAATGGGTGAGAAGAATGCATTTCCTCCGTTTTGAAGACACAGAGCTGAAATTTGATACAAAAATTTGTGTGGCTTAGTTGATGATTGTGTATTATCTCCTGTCTTTACACGAGAGAAACGAATGGCTGGGAATTTGTTCCTTTCAAGAAAACCCTTGTGATATACGAAGTTGTGATATATGTAACTAATTTTCTCATGAACAATGTATAGTACTGTGCTGTATTAAAGGAGAATGAATTTCTGGCCAGGAATTTTGGGGATACTGTACTCAAAGACACTTGAAAATCGACAAAAAATATGAGATACACACAGTAATATGTGTGAGATGAAATATAAAATACAAATGATGGGCCACTACATGTTCTCCTTTTTGTGACCATTCGTCTCCTGATCACCGACACCACTCGCCTCCACCCCACAGCAGCTTGTCACCACCACCACCAAATACTTGAACACCATTTTTACCACATTTAAGATATAAAACAATAAACAAGTACTAAATGTAAGAATGCATAAATGAAATACAAAAGTTGTCACAATGAACGATTTATTGAAAAGTGCACCACATAGTATAGGGATGTACAGTACAGTACAGTCATCCCTTGGATATAGCGCACTTTGTCATCACGATTTTCGTTATGACGCCTCCATCAAAATCTGCACACCTGCTGTTATCGCGCATTTTTTAAGCCGAGAATTTCGTTATCACGCAGTTGCCTCCAGGTGTTTTTACCCATTTGCTTCACCTACATCTATTGAGGATAAAATCTTTCACCTACAAATTGACAATAACACATTTGCTGTAATCAGACACATCTAAGTTGCCTCAACAATTACAACCCCAGTTGCAATTTCAAATTCTGTCAATACTAAGGAATAACGAAGTTCGGATGCACTCTAAGATTGACAGAAAACGGAGGACTCAGGCGTCCTGAAGCAATGAGAAAACGAAGTCCTCAGACGGAGGACTCAAATAAAGAAAGCATAGCTACATGTTTTGTGGACTACAGTATTGAGCGTACCCCTTTCATCAATTTGTAATAAACCTAGCCATGCCTATGTGTTTTTCTGATACTTACCATAACGTTATCTATATATTTAGTAGTTCTAAATCAGTGGTGTTAAACGCAATACCTTTCGAGGGCCAATTCTTATTTTAGTTACCCTCTTCAGGGCCAACACAAGCCTATATCACATATTTGCAGGATTGAAGTTTACAGCTTCACACATTGCCTGACCTGGCTTACCAGGAATACCTCATTTGGGTTTGTCTGATCTTAAGTATGTAAAATTCATTTTACTAAATAAACATGATTATATCTATTTCTTTCATAATTTCACGGGTTGATAAATTTTACTGTCATGCCGCAGGCCATTCCTGACCATCCCAAGGGCTACATTTGGCCCGCGGGCCATGAGTTTGACAACCCTGTCTTACAACTTAAAATTTTTTTGACCAAAACATACATTTTACTCAGAATTGAAATTTAAAGGGTTCCTAATTAAGTACTGTACTTTCAGAATAACACACAAACCCTAAATCACACCTTGGAAACCCATAGCTGATGAGTAATTAGCATTGTCAGTAAAATCTTTCAAGGGTCATTTTGGACACTAATTACTCTGTAATCGAATCGTGGACCACATAAGAATAATCAACAAGCTCAGGAGTACCCATACTGTGATTTTCAGCAAAATCGAATTTTTGGCCAAAAATCACCAAAAATGTAAGTCTAATACCTTACAAAATTTTTGACCATATTTCACTTTTTCTCAGAATTGAAATATAACGGGTTTAGCTAATTAAGTACATTCAGAATAACACACAAACCCTAAATCACACCTTGGAAACCCATAGTTGATGAGTAATTAGCATTGGCATATGTCAGTAAAATCTTTCAAGGGTCATTTTGGCCACTAATTACTCTGTAAACGAATCGTGGACCACATATGAATAATCAGCAAGCTCAGGAGTACCCATACTGTGATTTTCAACAAAATCGAATTTTTGGCCAAAAATCACTAAGAATGCAAGTCTAATACCTAACAAAATTTTTGACCATATTTTACTTTTTCTCAGAATTGAAATATAAGGGGTTTAGCTAATTAAGTACATTCAGAATAACACACAAACCCTAAATCACACCTTGGAAACCCATAGTTGATGAGTAATTAGCATTGGCATATGTCAGTAAAATCTTTCAAGGGTCATTTTGGCCACTAATTACTCTGTAAACGAATCGTGGACCACATATGAATAATCAGCAAGCTCAGGAGTACCCATACTGTGGTTTTCTGCAAAATCGAATTTCTGGCCAAAAATCACCAGAAATGTAAGTCTAATACCTTACAAAACTTTTGACCATATTTTACTTTTTTCTCAGAATAGAAATTTAAGGGGTTTAGCTAATTAAGTACTTTCAGAATAACACACAAACCCTAAATCACACCTTGGAAACCCATAGTTGATGAGTAATTAGCATTGAAAAATGTAAGTAAAATTTTTCAAGGGTCATTTAGGCCACTAATTACTTTGCAATCGAATCGTGAACCACATTTGAATAATCAGCAAGCTCAGGAGTACCCATACTGCGGTTTTGAGCAAAATTGAATTTTTGGCCAAAAATCACCAAAAATGTAAGTCTAATACCTTACAAAATTTATGACCATATTTTACTTTTTTCTCAGAATTGAAATTTAAGGGGTTTTGCTAATTAAGTACTTTCAGAATAACACACAAACCCTAAATCACACCTTGGAAACCCATAGTTGATGAGTTATTAGCATTGAAAAATGTAAGTAAAAATTTTCAAGGGTCATTTTGGCCACTAATTAGTCTGTAATCGAATCGTGGACCACATACGAATAATCAGCAAGCTCAGGAGAACCCATACTGTGATTTTCAGCAAAATCGAATTTTTGGCCAAAAATCACCTAGAATGTAAGTCTAATACCTTACAAAATTTTGGACCATATTTTACTTTTTTCTCAGAATAGAAATTTAAGGGGTTTAGCTACTTAAGTACTTTCAGAATAACACACAAACCCTAAATCACACCTTGGAAACCCATAGTTGATGAGTAATTAGCATTGAAAAATGTAAGTGAAATTTTTCAAGGGTCATTTAGGCCACTAATTACTTTGCAATTGAATCGTGGACCACATATGAATAATCAACAAGCTCAGGAGTACCCATACTGTGATTTTCAGCAAAATCGAATTTTTGACGAAAAACCACCAAAAATGTAAGTCTTACAGCAGTGGTGTCAAACTCAATACCTTTCAAGGGCCAACTCTTATTTTAGTTACCCTCTTCAGGGCCAATACAAGCGTTATATCACATATTTGCAGGATTGAAGTTTACAGCTTCACACATTGCCTGACCTGGCTTACCAGGAATACCTCATGTGGGTTTGTCTGATCATAAGTATGTAAAATTCATTTTACTAAATAAACATGTTTATATCTATTTCTTTCATAATTTCACGGGATAATGAATTTTACCGTCATGCCGTGGGCCACACCTGACCATCCCAAGAGCCACATTTGTCCAGCGGGCCATGAGTTTGACACCCCTGGTCTGAATGGTCGTAAAATGGGAAAATTGGGGTTGGGTCTTGGGTGCCTCGAACCAATTAGAATAAATCCCATAGGTTCTGTACTTTTGTTATCGCGTTTTTTGTTATCACTCACTCGGCGCGGTCCCAATTAGGCGTGATAACCAAGGGATTACTGTACAGTGACAATGCACGTCTGTACAGTAGAGAGTTCTAAAAATTAATGGGAAAAAATTTAAATATGTATTGTCATCAAATACAAACCAATGCAAAAAAATACAAAATTCAAGAATGTTGTTGTTAATCACTCCTCCGAGGGTAGTAAATTGCTGGTACAGTTCAATTTTTTTTCTCACGATGGCATTGGGAAAAATGAGAAATGTTGCAATAACTAATGAAATTGCAATAAATTTAAACTGTGACAAGTGAATTTGTGATAAAAGAAGACTGCAGTACCTGTACATATAACACTATGAAAAGCGACCTGGGCCTTACCTCCATCACTCCACGCTCCATGTCAATGGTGACGCCTCCGAGGCAGAAAGTGTATTCGCGTCGCTCATAGGGGAGGATGACGGAGCGATACTGGAACTGTCGTAGCTGGTGTATGTGCAGCAGTAAGTGTCCTGGTGACCCTGGACGTCCGCGGCCCTCTGCATACAGCACTTCTATTAGCATATTGCTTACATTATTCCATTCATTATTTTAAAAGCAAGTGTTACCTTAACTTTACTTTAAATGAGTAGTTATGTTATGAAGAGATTAGCATAAGGGGGCTCGAGTTAAATTTCGCTTCTCTTTTGCCACATTTTATATTAACAATTGACTTTTAAATCCCAGGTGTTACTGGGTTGTTTTGAAGTTTATAATTTCCTTCATCATTAATTCTCTCCTGAGGGTCCAATTCTACTGTTTTTCTTTTTATGGTCAATAGATTGTAAACTGGGCTGTGATTGGCTGGTTGTTTTCAATAAAGAATTTGACCCCAAGAGATAGAGTGGGTAATTATAGAGAGGTCAGCAGATGTGAGATCAGTGGATCAGGAAATGAAGACTGAGCCGTGCAATATTAGCTTGGGTTCAGAATGACTTGCTTAAAGCATTACACAACTTTTAGTATGGTGATGAGTATAATTAGGTTTACTATATTATGTTTATGTTAATAGTGAATTATAATTAAATAATATTTGTCTTATGGTAGTGCTGAAATTAAATATTTGAAATTAAAAGGAAAAACTGAACAGTAGTTAAATAATAACGAGAACTTTTAATTTTTACTTTTATCCGTTTCGCCACTGATCGGCTTGTTAGCCGCTTGGGCGGTCGGTCATGTCTCTGATATGCACTACCTGTATTGGCTGATACTGGGCATGCACTGGCTCCTGAATATATCGGACAAGTTAAATAAGGCAAAAACTCTTACGTATTGAAGACTTTTAAGATAAAAAAGTCCAATAATGATGACTTAGTAAGGAAGAATTTCAAATTAAGGTTGCAGAAAATTAGGTAAAATAGCTTGGAAAGCAAATAAAAATAATGTCTTATAAGTAAGTATACTCTATGGAATTAAACACTTATATTAACTCTTTATTATCTCAGCTAATTTTGATACCTATACATATATTATACTGTACTATATAAAATGATTAGTAGCTTATCTAATACTAAGGATCAAATTGGGATAACATAACTCTTATGATATTTCCAGTTATTTTTATCTTGCTCTGAATTTAATTTGCTTAAGAGTAATTGAAGAAATATTGTACTCATGTTTTTCTGGACAATAAAACTGGGAATGAGATGAACCAGTTTACTAGCTGCCCTGATCATGAAGTACGTCTTAAAGTTATAGTGAACAACCGGCCACTGCACAGCGTGAGACACAGACCACAAGGCCAATTACCAGGTTTCTCTTGCTACTCTCTACTCTAATCAGGTAAGAAAGCCAAGCTCTTCTAAACATCCTATGTAACATCTGTGGATATCTGTTAACATCTGTCAACAGCTGAAAATACATATCGGTTTGTCACAATACACTGAGTATCCATCGGCTGCTGTAAACATTTGTCAACACGTTAACATACATTAACAAACATAAACAACAGCCCACGCTCTTTTAACATATGTCGAAATGTATTACATTTGATGACAGTTGTCAATGTATCATTGGACATGTGTCAACATAGTAGGACATTTGCTAACAAATATAGATCACATGTCAATGATCAGCACTCAGTACACATAAACCATTACTGTACTGACGTGTACCAACACCAACGTTTGATGACATGCTCACAAATGTAAATATTATTTCTCCAGGTAGACATTTTGTCTGACTACATGTTTTACATATTGACCTATCTATCCACAGTTCAAGCACAGTAAACATTCATGCTAGCATATTACTGAGACTGCTCTAAGATGTTACAGAGACAGGGAGCCAACTAAGAAACATTACCCGTTACCGTCCAGTTTAAGAGGTTAAGGGCTGGGGTAGGAAACTAGACATTAACGTTGCTGTTACTTAGTTTTATCCTGCTACATATTATCCACATGAATCTACTCATACTTAGTAATGTAAAGTATCTGATATGAGGTCATGACCTGTAGATGATCCCAGTGTGAAAGAAGTGTTGATTGTGTTTGTGTACTTGATGGTGAGGATGTGTAAACAGGTTGCTCTTCAAAACCAATTAACAATATATACAGTATAATATTTTGTGTGTTAGAGAGTTGTACTAAATAAATGAAATTACCGGATAATGTACATTATAATATTATCTAGCTTTTATAGGATCACTAACAAATGTATGCGTACTGTACTTTAATATGAATCACAGTGGTACTTACCTTGAATGCTTCACCTAACATGGCTTTATCTATCTTAATTCAATCTAAGTTCTTCAATAAAAGATCAGATTATATTGGCATAGTCTCCAAAATCTAAGACCAATAATTTGACTAATACAGTATGAGCATTTTTTTTGTCATAACAAGAACTACTCTACTACCAAATGAAACTTCATTGGCAGGTTTCATCTATCTTGTCAACAATGTTTTACAGTCATTTTCCACATATGCGTGGGTTAGCTGTCATTACCCGATGGGAAAAATAATCTGATTATTGAAAGCTAAATAACTTAATAACCTTTCCTATTAAAACTATTGTACTGTAGTAAAAAGTATTTTATTCTACTGCACTGAATCATAGTAACTTCATTCAACTAACATTTGGGCAACAAGAAAGAAGCTGTATATGTAAGAGTGTGATGTGTTAACAAGAGAGCTGGGACCCCCTGAGGTGGACATGGCTGGGCTGGTGTCAAACCTTGCTAACTCTGGGCAGAGGCTGGCAGGGCGCGGCTCCGTGCGGTCCCCCACACGCAACACTCCCCCTCACCACTCACTTATATCCAATTTGGTAGACCCTGTTGAATCTAATTAATTTTCCAATGCTTCGGTAGTGAACTTGTTGTACACGGCGTTTTACTGGACAGTATCTCTGATGACATTAATGCAACCCAAGTCCTTCAGTTATGGAGGACACTTGCTGTTTTAGCTTTACTTACTGTACTGTACAAGCAAAGTTTCACCTTTTCTGATTAAAAATATCAGTAATTAGTTAAGCTCGCAGTTTGTTTAATGATAGAAATCTAGTCTTAAAATCAATTATTCATCATATAGTATAAAACTACTAATTTACAGCTCATCAAACTCTAATAAAATAAAAATATGGTCTAAAAAATCTATCCAAATGAACTCAAGTTGATACAAAAATTATCTTGTGGAAGATCATGAAATATTGAAAAAGTGAGAAAATTTTGACATTTATCAAAATTTCAACGTAACTCTACTCAAAATGGGATCATAATTTAAAGTGAATGATACTTTAAAAAATAGTTTTGTATCATTGCCAGTGATCTGAGTACTATACCCTCAACTACTGTAATTAGTTGCAAGAAAACGAAGTAACTTTGATTAATAAAAATCTTGATGTTACTGTTGCCCACAATACGTACAGAAAAAATATTTGCCACAGTTGTTAAAATATTCTGGCAAATTAAAAAAGTATAAATAAGTTAATTCCTGAATCAAATTGTATATTTAACTATAAATATGTAATTTATTTATACGAGATTTTATCAATTATGTTAATATGAACGATATCATAAGTGACATGCAATAATGTTACTTTGTTACAATAATTAATCTCGTGAAGTCTCATATCATTAAGAATTAAGTGATTTTTTCAGAGTACTGTACTCTATATAATCAAGAATTATATACAGACTTTTATAAATATATAAATTTCTTATTTATCCAAATCCTTTGTGAATTAATTATAACCGATACAAGAATTAACTTTATCAAGAATTTACAATACTGTACTGTAGTAATTATTATCTCTCTCTCTCCATAGTAAGCCTTCGAACTGGCGTGTAAAAGCTGGTTTGTTTATTTACTGGCTCTACCATTTTATGTACCCCTGTGGCGACTGAGGTAGCCTGAAATTTTGATAGACATTGTTTTTGTCTACTATCTGTATATTGGGCCGAGGATAATATACTGAAAGTCCTTTAGAAACACCCAGAGCTGAGGGTATCTTTTAGCTCAGCCCTGCATGTGGGATCAAGCTAGTTCCCAGACCCTCCCCGGAACAGGACCCAAATATTCACACTAGAATAGTGGAGTTGGTAAGGTTATGATAGGTTAGGTTAGACTAGACTAGGTATAGGTCTGGTTAGGTTTGATTAAGTTAGGTTAAGTTAGACTAGGGTAGAGTTAGGGACTGGTTAGGTTAGGTTATGGACTGGTTGGTGGTTAGTTAGGATAAACTAAGCTGTAAAATTAAGAGAAGGTAAGATCAGGTAAGGTATAATTAGGTTAGCTTAGATCAGACAAGGGTAGGCTAGACTTAGGTTAGGTTAGGGTTTGATAAGATATGTTAGTCTGTATTAAAATGTGTTAGGTTACATCAAGTCATGTTAGGGTCTGGTAAGTGGTTAATAGGTTAAGTTAGATTGAGTTAAGGTTGAGTCAGGTTAGGGCTTGATTTGACTGGGTATGGGATCCAGTTCCGGGTTTGTGCCCAGGAACTAGCCGAGTCCCCTGCAAGTGTGGTGGTGAGTCAAGGCAAAACAGGAGTGCCTCTGACGACTTAACAAGGTTTGACGGTACACTTGCTCTGACGCACCAGGCCGGGATGCAGACTCTACGGCACTACTAGACTTGTCGGCGAGGCTACCTCCTCCTCCTCCTCCACCTCCTGCTCCGCCTCCTCCCGCTACTCCTACTACGCCTGCAGAGGTGTCGGTTGTCACTAGAGTAGCCTGCGAACCGTTCATGTTTCGAGTTGATGTACCGCCATTCAGTCGCGAAGAGTCTAAGTTTAGTTGGCTCCTCGACCCAGACGACGACACTGAAAGGTTAGTGCTGCAGTTAGTGGTACAGTGGTGCAGTGATTCAGTGGTGCTGTTAGTGGTAGAGTGGTGCAGTGATACACTGGAGCTTTTAGTGGTATAGTTGTGCAGTGATACACTGGAGCTGTTAGTGGTACAATAATACACTAGAGCTTCTGTTAGTGGTACAACAGTACAGTACTGTACAATGATAAGAGTGGAGGTGTATGTGGTACATTGGTGTATTGGAGCTGTTAATGGTGCAGTTGATATATTAGTGGTACAGCAGAAAAATTGTACATGTATACTGGTGCTTTTTGTGGTACAATGGTGTAGGGGAATGTTTAGTGGTACATGGTACTGCTAGTAATACAATGGTGCTGACAGTGGTGCAGTGTGAAAATGGTGGCGATACTTTAAGTAAGTCAGTGATACAGTAGAGCTATTGCTGGTGCAATGATGTAAAGGTAGAGTGGAGCAGTGATACATTCCTGTGAAGGCATATTGGTGTGTTAATTCTCTTAATGATGCAGTGGTGTAATTTGGCAGTGGTGCAATAGGGTGCTAAAGTAGTTGTGAATATTACTGTGGTGTATATATTATGTACACTGGTGTAGTGGTATAATTATACAGTAGTGCATAGGTACAGTGGTTCTGTCAGTGATGCCTTGGTACAGGGCTCTATTACTTTCACTTTTATCCTCTTCGCCACTGAACCGTTAGCCGCTTGGCTGATCGGTCACATCTCTGTTACACACTGTTGGCAAGTACTGGGCATTTACTGTACTGGCTCCAGAAAGGGTATACCTTGTAGTTGTACAATGGTATAGGGTAATGTACAGAGGAGTAGAGATGTGGTGTGTTATCATGTTTTATCAAGTTGTACGGTGGGACAGTAGTAATGTACATTACTACATTGGTGCACTGGTATGGTGTATTAACCAGCACGGGTGTTGTAACTACTGGTACAGACCTTGTTAATAGTGCAATGGTACTGTCAGTGAAAGAATGGTACTGTTTGTGGTAGAGTGGTATGTATTATCAGTAGTACAGAGGTGCTGTTGGAAGAACGGCACACTGTTGGTAACATAGCGGAGGTATCAGTAGTATTATGTACAGTACTGTAGTTATGGTTCATTTATAATAACACCTTGTCGTGAGTGGGGTTAATACATTGGTGTTAAGTGATAATGGTAACCACAGGTACGGTATAACGAATATCCCATTATTCCCTCTGATATTGTTCATGGCTTGTAAACATCCATATTTCATATTAATTACAATAAAAAAATGTATATATTGTATATCAGGAAACAGTGAATTGGACTGCTGCACTCATGGGTCACTCACTCCTAGATGGCAAGTCCTACAAGAAGCAGGACACAAAGATGAGAAGCCAGCCTTAATGTCCAACTTTACCTTTCTCTTACACTCCCTCAGACCACATCAAACAGGCAAGGGAGCACTGACTATCTAGAACACAGAAGGGAGCACTAACTAGCTACACAGAAGGGAACACTAACTAGCTGTAACAGACACAAACTTCAGGACATAAGAACTGTGACCATGTTAAGGTAATGAACATGGCCCAGGTGACACTGACACACAAGCCTAGTTAAGTTCCATCACACATTTGGACCAGGTGACACCATGTAAAAAAAACAAAAACAATAATTGCTATAAACCTCAGCAAATACTCCTGTCCTCACCCTCTGCTAATGCAATGTTGTAACAAACTATTTAATCGTATTTGTAAAATAAAATAATATTGCCTATATCATTTGCTGAAAATATTTCTTTGGGAGTTTTATACTTCAAGATGTAAACAATTATGAAGTGTAAACAAACCTGTAAGGGAAAACAACGGAAATATTAATTAAATCTGATAAGTAGGGAAGACCGGGCACCAGTTTGTCCAATGTTGCTGGCAAGTTGAGGTAGCCAGCCTTAAAAAATCATGGCAATAGGCCAAATAGTATCCCAGTTTCAAACGAAGCTATAATCTGTTTTAAACCTTGTCAAGCTTGTATAGCTAACCAGTGAACAGGATTACAATAATATGAAAAAACAAGAACATTATCTAAACTGCCTGTACAGTATAAGATACTTGTAAGATCTTTTTTTTTTGAGTAATAATGTAAATGAATCATATACACTGGTATACCTGATACAATTAAATACAACTGACAGAAAATGTATAGCTTTCTGCTATGCAAAATTGTACTATACAATAAAAGCACACTCCAATTAATATCAGTAAATATTAGTTACCAGAAACTATATATTGCTATGTGTACTGAGAATAAGACAGGTAGAGTTGCTTGTTTGTTATAATGTCTTTAGCCCTGCGCTTCCTCGCTGGCATCTGTAAAATGCAACTATTGTATGACCACATAGCACAGGTTATCCCTGGAGGAGGCTGCCTTGTGAAATACAGGTATAACAAAGCCAAGAATAACTTTTGTCGCCTTGTGGTGCTGTGGTAGCGACCCCTGTTCACTTGCAGGGGTCTCAGGTTCGATTCTTGACTAGTGAGGCGATTATTTCTAGATGGCAGTCTGCCACTGGCTTCCTTCCTTCGGCATGGCCACCTCTAGTTTGTGGCCATTGAGTAATGGGTAAAATTTGTAAAATATATACAGTATAATGTATAAATATTTCCTCTTTGAGAATGAGTGTGTATATGAATTTCTATATTTGAATATAAGGGGAAGTACAGTGCAACCTCGAAAATTCGAATTGCATGGGCCCATGAAGTATACGAATTTTAGATGTGTGGAAGCGCCAGAGCAAATTATTGTATCAAAACATGCTACAGAAATTATTTACATATCTAAAAACTGTCAATAAGCAATAGGTATAATAAATTAAAAGTATTACTGTATTTATATTCAACAACATTTATCTTAATATATTTAGAACATTATAGCTACAGTGGTCTCCATGTAATCCTACCAGTCTCCACTACAGTCTCCAAATACTGTACTATACAACACTCCGTCTCCACCCACCTTCACTGTACTAGATACAATGCTTGACCTAGCATGTCTTGGAACCCGGATGCGCTTGTTGTGCTCAGCATTATGATTGCATTTGAAAGCTTGAATTGTTTTGGCGGTATTTTCAAATTCAAAACCTAAAATTTTGGCATATTTTTAATCAGATGCTATTCGAATTTTAGATATCCGAATTTTTGAGGTTCGAATTTTAGAGGTTTCAATTAAATACTGCAAATAAATATACAGTATAATGAACACATACGTATGTCTATCATGTGTTATCTATAAAAATGAGTACTAAGTTAGCTAGGAAAGTACCATATCTTTCTTAATGGGAAAGGGAGAAAGGGGGTGTGAAATCATACTTTTGAAGACAAAATAATTAAGATTGTCGATAAAATGTGTGAATACCACACTGTGAGCACTGCAGGTGAGAGACCCTTGGCGGTGTGGGTTCTGAGCCAGACTGAACCTGGAAGCTTTTGGAATTTAGTCGCTTTCTGGTGCTATCAGAACATTTATGTTGTACTGTAGTCCCTTTTTAATACTTCACTACGTAATTTTATCTTAATTACTGGTTTTGTACCACAAAGCTCATTTTGATAATCAGTTGTGTTTTACAACATTTACAAGAAACTCTTGACAACTTCTTATGCGATCATGAATAACATAAGAGATACAGAAGCCATAAGCATCTTGGGTGGCCATTGATAAAACGATCATATAAAATTCCACTAATACAGTACACCAGACTAGTACTCAGTTACCTCCTCCTCATTAGGAATGAAGCTTGAGACAACAACACAATGTAAAAACTTTATAACGTGCCTCCTCCCTTGCTCCCTTGTTCTTGCTGGACTAGAGTTTCATGCCCACAGTGTATTGACACAGCTCACAGTCTGGTAGTGTGTCACATCTCTAATAAATGCTGCCTGGTGCCGGTCCTGAAGTGAGCTCTTACTGTAGACATAATTCTATCTGACTACTGGTGGATGTACAGTATGTGTGTAAGCATTTGCATGTGAATATGTGTGTCTGTTTGTGCATATGTTAGTAAATGTGTACTGTATATGCATATAAGTAAATGTATACACATGTGGATGTACAATATGTTTATTTGCATACAGGTATTATAAGGTTATGCAAGACTCAGTCTATATACAGTATTATCTGAGAGAGAGTTGATAGGGATATTATAAATCTACAGTCTGTGATAAATACTACAGCATAGAACTGGTAACAGGGCAAAAAAGCCTCTGACTATTGAATCAATTAGACACAAAAGAAACAGTCACAATAAATGGGGAACTTGTCTCTACATTCATTTACAGGCAACTTATTAGGCTACGAGGAAGTCTATAGTGGTACAGAATATATTGCAGAGGTAACTCACACTTATGGAATATAAGTCAATAGCCAACTCACCAGCTATTTATAATCGGGTCACAAGGTACAGTACAAATACACAACTGAAACAATGTACGGCACAAAATACCAGTACTTATTGTACAGTATTATCATAAAACATAATCCCTGGAACTGCAGTTATCGCCAGTCACTACCAAAGAAGTGTTTTACAATACGGGGTAGACAAGTTGCTCAACAATAAAAGTAAGAACTTATAGAGAGACATTTTATCTCTGTTATGGTCAGCTGGGGGGTTGGGTGCAACATGGCAGATTGGTGTTGTAATTTGACAACCTTTGCATCTAATTCCCTCCTATTGAGGTCGAAGAATGTGGTGAAGATGGATGGATGAGCTTATGATCAAGCCTTTGCTGCCCTGTGGATCAGGCTCTAGTATCAACTGGAGTAAGGCATCTAGTTAAGAATACAAAGACTTGAACTATGCTAGTCAGTTCACTCGAGGGTTACAACTGAGGCATAGGGTGAGTTTGTTGATGCGATACCTAAATAATGACTACAGTTCTTCGGTATGTAATCTGTTATATGTATATTCTGATATTCTAAAGGATAATAACTATTCTGTGTTGATCTTTGATAATTTCTGCATTGGGGGAAGATAAAATTAGCATGTGAAATGCCCTGTTAATACAAATACAGTACTGTACCTGTAACATAAAGAAAACACTAACATGATGAACAAATTCTGGGACGCAAACTCTTCCTTGCCCCGTGACTTGACTCAGAGATCAACAAAAAAGACTTTTTCCCTTAAAATATTATGATGTAAATAAGATAGATTAAATACTGAAGAACTGTAGCGATTCTTTGGGTATCTGTCAACCAACCAATCAGCTTCATTGATACAAATTGACCCTAGCTCTCAGCTGCAAGCTTCTAGTTAGCAACCTATAGATAAACAAATCTAGAAGTAACCATGAGCTGTAAATCATATCGTTGATTTAGTAGATAACTGGCAAATCAATTAAAGATGTTTGTTTCTCACAGTGTCAAGTTAAGAGTTTCGCTGTTGTGTACGCAAGAGGGACTAAATATTTACTAATATCTATAGACACAACCAGACTGCGTGCTCTATGCAAGTTTGAGAATATATTACTTTTTGCTAGGAAAGATCTGCTGAAGAGGAACAAAGACAGCACAGGTGACTCACCCGCAGGCACGCCATTACACAGCCCCGCCCACTCGGCGGTCACCAGCGCCCAGTCTCCTTCGTGTGTCTTGATTACCATACCTCGCTCTCCTCGACGCGGGTTCAGCGATATCGTCCTGAAGTTGTGGCCTCCCTGAAAAACCAAATTCTGTGAGATGCTGATAACATGGTGCCAGTCATGAAGAACCTGAAGAAGGATTAATATAAAACTCTCTACACTTAACACATGATAACACGAGGAAGCGTTAACTCGGAGGTCTGGTGGTGGAGGGGTGCTTCATCAGCCACACCTGACTCATGTCTCCTGCTGCCTCAACTCATTAGCTGGACTCAGGTAGGTCGCTTGAAATGTCAGCACCGTTACAGCTTCAGCCTCTCCTGCTCTCCAGACCGTGTGGCTGACTAATGACTTCCTGACATCCTATCATTTGGTAGAATAACTATTATAATTTATGGTGAGGTGAATTATTTGATGCTTGGTGTTTATTATCATTATCTACTTATTTAAAAGCAAACTCTTTAGTCTCACACACACGCACACGCGCGCACACACACGCGCGCACACACACATTCCTAGAAAGCAGTTGGGTCAAAGGTCAATAGGCAAGACCCACCTCGTTGGTGTAGGCAAGGTCCTGGGGTGTGGGGATGGTGGTGTTGTCGATGGTGTGTGACACAGCCACCAGGTGTCGCCCATTGGCACTCTCAGCGTACAGGTGGACGGCTGAGTGAAGGAGCGTCCGGGAGTGGTACACCTCCACCTCGAGCACCTGCGGCCGGTGAGGCCACGTTTCATTTACTACCCTGTGGAGGAACAACACACTCAGGTAGGAACCATCTACACCTGACACTCAAGGAGGGAGACCAACCCATGTACAGTAATGAGGAGACTGTTGCACCACCATGATGGTTAAGGTGGAGATACAAGATATAACACACATCAGGTGAGGGAACAGTGAGTGTCACCTTTACACGGGGTGTGGGGAAGACAACTGGTGTATTGGAGCGGGGCGAGAAATCCTCCTGTGTCGGTACATCATAATTATTACCGAACACTTGAGGAAAACTTTATTGTTGGGTTAAAGCACAATTAAGTAAAATACAGATACATGTTAAGTTTAATACTGCAATATTTTTACTAATTTTTGAACATTAAAATTACTTCTAGTGAATCAATTAAGTATTTTATGACAACTATGTAACAGAAACCCCTAACTTAAGAGATGGCGCCTACTGTTATTATTAATAATACATAAAAAAAAATATTTCTTTCATATTTCATTGACTGATAATCTAGTTCACTGAATTCACTAAACTCGGATTGCCTGTAGATTAGAAAACCAGATTTATTTGACCTAAAGATTAATCACACTAATGCTACTGGGGGAGTTAGGTTAGGTTAGTCAGGTTAGGTTAGGTTAAGTTAGGTTAGGTTAGGTTAGGTTAGGTTAGGTTAGTCAGGTTAAGTTAAAGTAATATAAACGGGGGTGTCTAATCTTCAGGTGATCCCTAAAATCGAACTACAAAGACTTTTATATAATATTACTAAAAAATATAGATTAAATATCTTCATAATTCAGTTGAGGACCTCCCACTCTCTCGTACATCAGGGGCCAACTTGCTTCATAGGGCGGAACTAACAAACATTAAAACTTCATACGATGGTAAATTACTTCAACAGAAAGTTCCATATATAAGGAAAGAAGATAATATATAACCAAGATGTTGATGGCGATAAAACACAATGTTGTCTGTGGTAGGCATGTAAAGATTGGTCAATAAAAACAACAACTGTAATATAATAATAATAATAATAATAATAATGGTGATGATAACAGTAATAATAATCGTAGTACCCTGTCATAATAATAATATTGCAGTAAATACATAACCATCACTACCACATCACCACCACACAACCAATATAGAGGGATGATAAATATGTCAGCAGTGCAGAGAGAGAGAGAGAGAGAGAGAGAGAGAGAGAGAGATGAAAATTATATTGGGATAAAAAAAAATAACAATTGAATGGAATAAACGAAAAAAAAAGATAAAATGAAGAAAGGAAATATATGAAGTGAAGCTGACAAATAAGAGATACGAAGATGCTGCCTTAAGTGAGAGATACAAACTGACATGAGACACACACACACAACAATTGACACCAAAGAGATAGAATATAAAGTGAGGCTGACACAGACACACACACACAAAGGAAGAAATAAAAGAGAAAAAGAGTAAAAAGGACAAAAAATGACGAGAGGAATCGATCGATGGGAAATATTGCAAGGTTAATGCTGTCAGTGAACGGTAGACCTTAAAGAGAAACATTGCAGACTGTACTTAGTGTGGTGGTAGGTGGTTAGTGGTGGTTAGTGGTGGTAGGTGGTTAGTGGTGGTAGGTGGTTAGTGGTGGCTAGTGGTGGTGGTGATTGTGGTGGTTGATGATGGTTAAAGTGATTGTTGTGGTAGTAGTAGTAATATATCATTGTAAGTTCCTTCACCTGTAGGCTCACATTCTTCTCCCCATGCACCAGTTGCCTCACATTCTTCTCCCCATACACCTGTAGCCTCACATTCTTCTCCCCATACACCTGTAGCCTCACATTCTTCTCCCCATACACCTGTAGCCTCACATTCTTCTCCCCATACACCTGTAGCCTCACATTCTTCTCCCCATACACTTGTAGTCTCACATTCTTCTCCCCATACACCTGTAGCCTCACATTCTTCTCCATGATCACTTTCGTAAAATACAACTACCAGCCTTTCAGAACTCACTTCGATACCTCGGAGTCCTTTCATCCATCTTCTATAAAAGTTTTCCCCAGTATTGATATTCTGAACCCTCGCCAATTTTTCACTGTCTAGTAATATTTCACAGCCACCCTCCCCCAAGCCCCCCACCCCCTCCCACCACCTCGTCCCCCTCTGACCCACTCTGCTCCGTCTCCCACTGACCCACTCCGCCCCCTCTGACCCACTCCATCCTGTCCTGACCCATTCAGCCTATGCCCCCGACCTCTCCTGCCTATACACACCACATTTTGCTTCTTCCGATTCACATTCGATTTCCTCTTTTTTTCAAGGAATTCGAAATCTAAACCTGTGGAACACTACGAGTAAGTTTGGTAAGTTTATACAATAATGTCCAGCTGATTGGAAACAAGTGTTGGACAGTGGAAATTCCTGACAAGTCAATGCTCAGTGGACAGTGGTCACGGCCGATGCAGACTTACCAGAGCTGGGTGGACCTACCAGAGCTGGGTAGACCTACCAGAGCTGGGTGGACCTACCAGAGCTGGGTGGACCTACCAGAGCTGGACGGACCTACCAGAGCTGGGTGGACCTATCAGAGCTGGGTGGACCTACCAGAACTGGGTGGACCTACCAGGCTGGGTGAACCTACCAGAGCTGGTGGACCCTACCAGAGCTGGGTGGACCTACCAGGCTGGACGGACCTACCTACCAGGCTGGGTGGACCTACCAGAGCTGGGTGGACCTACCAGAGCTGGGTGGACCTACCAGAGCTGGGTGGACCTACCAGAGCTGGGTGGACCTACCAGAGCTGGACGGACCTACCAGAGCTGGGTGAACCTACCAATACCACGTGATGGGTGTGAAATCTGTGTCCACTGTGACCGTGCTGTATCGTGAGAAGGATCTTGTTAACTCCAACTGACAACTGACAAGACAGCTTACAAGACTGGCTTCCTTATAACCACTACTATTACTACTATCACTAGCAAGTCTACGGACTTGGCGCACCCACATTCAACCACAGCTACCTTTTTTATTTATTTTTTCTACTATTATTATTATTATTATTATTATTGTTATTATTATTATTATTATTATTATTATTATTATTATTATTATTATTATTATTATTATTGCACATGCACACACACCGTAGTTCTGTGTTGTATGCATCGGCTACACAAGGAACAAATATTTCAAAGATAGTTAAACGCGAAGGGCAGAGACCGTAGAGTTTTGTTGCCACAGCTGCCCGTCTCGGTGATGGTGGTCGATACTGTTGACAGTTTCTCTGGAGTTTAGTTTTGATTTACGTTTACATGTTGGGTTTTATAATACTAGACCCGCTAATATTATAAACAACTCCAACAGTCAAGGAATCATAAATCATAAGCAATTTTAACTCCGAATTATGGAAATGGACAAAAAATGCTGTCTTATTAAGAGGAATGTGTGCAGTAAATACATTTTCTCATCAAATTTTATTGTAGATGAAATATACTAAAATTTCTTAGCTGTTACTTTTTTCTTACGGCTTTCAAAGTAAGTCTCAATATTGATGGAAGAGTGTAGGTGTGTAGGTAATAGCTGAACTATATTTGAAAACTGTCAACACCATCGTGTGTTTATCAATCAAAGTCGGAGCATATGTCTTTTTTTTTAGAACAATATGAAAATCGCAATATTGCAGACAATTTCTCGAACTTAAACGAAGAAATAAAGAACGAACGATATCGTACAATGGATCAAGTCGGTTTTATGCAATATATTCTCGAGGAATATTACAACCAAACTACACAGACACATCAGTTTTGTCAAGTATTCCCTTAAGAGACGCTGCCGACCATTCTTGAGTTATATATCTTTACATACAGAAAACGGAGAAACACTTGGGATAACTCTTTTAAATCCCTCATCGAAAGCTGTTTACGACTTGCATTTAAGAGGTCAAAAGAGGATGGCAATAAATCGGGAATCGTAAAGTCAGCCTCCAGAACTAACAGAGGTGATTCCATATTTCTCATGGGATCAATATCTGCTTCCGAATCTCTTTACCTTTTCTCCAGTTCGTTTATAATCGTGACACACACACACACACACTAAAGCTGCCGTAACAAAACACATTCACCACCATTCTCCCCGACTTGTTCATACTAAAGCGTTCAGTTCCTCATTCACAGTACAGTACCATAATGATGTCTTAAACAAAGAAAAAACAAACAAACAAAATCAAACACACACACACACACACACACACACACACACACACACACACACACACACACACACACTTCATTATCCAACAAGGAATTAATACAATAAGAGTTTCAGGTTTATATTTGAGATTTTTGTATAAGATAAGTAAAAACACGTATTATCCAAACCTGTATCCCCCTTAACTAAGTTAAAACTGTCTTGGGGGTAAATGTAAAGATCAATTATCCAACTTTATAGCCCCTTAACGTAAATAGAGATTCCCTTATCCAGCCCCTTAATCCACTTAGAGTATGAACAATACCTCTTGTCCAACCTTACAACCCTTTAACTCAATTATTAAACCCCTTATCCAATCCCAAAATCGCCTTACGGGAAATACAATACGTCATATATTTATTGGGAGACAGACAGACAGACAGACACACACAGACAGACGGAGTCGATGCTGATGAACTGTCGACCCAATCCCCTTTAATTAATAGTTGAAGGTTCATGAGATTGTAGCAAGGCGCCTCGTTGCATAATTTTAGCTGACCATTAGAGTTGACCAACACCAACATACAGACTAGAGTTAGCTGGTTCTGTTAGCTTTTAGAGGGGAAATTATGATGCGGTTTAAACACGCTACATCAATAACAAATTTTTTTTAGCTTGTGTCCTTAGCTGCGAGTGTTAGCTGTGGAGGAAGAATTTTTATGTCTGATCAAGTTGCCATTGATCAAAGGATGAATCAATAAGCTTGTATCTGATTTCCTTGATTTAAGAAGTCGAATCACCAACTTGATCCAGAATACACCTTCATCATCGACACACACACACACACAGCCAGTGAGTATAATATATATGAAAATTGATGTACCTTTAAAAACTAAGATAAATTTCTATATTGTTACAGATATGGGGGAAATATTTGTGGGAGAGAGGTGGGGGGAGTTGATGTAAAGGGGTAGGGGGTTTGAGGCAAAGGGGTAGGGGAGTTGAGGTAAAGGGTAGGGGTTGAGGTAGAGGGGGAGTTGAGGGTAGGGGGAGAGGCAAAGGGTAGGGAGTTGAGGTAAAGGGGTAGGGGTTGAGGAGAGGTGGGGGAGTTGAGAAAGGGGTAGGGGGTTGAGTTTGAGGGGGGTAGGGGGGGGGGTAGTAGGGTGAGGGGGGTTGGGAGGTAAAGGGAGGGAGGGGGTGAGTTAGGAAGAAATAGGTCATTATAGGAGACAGAGTAGGGTAGTTGGCTTGGCTTACGAAATGATCGAGTCAATAAAAGTTTTGATTGGTCTTTCAGAATGATGAGTTTTGTTGGAAGTTGTCTGATCAGAACCGCTATGTGGACACACACACACACACACACACACACACACACACACACACACACACACACACACACACACACACACACACACACACACACACACACACACACACACACACACACACACACACACACACACACACACACACACACACACACACACACACACACACACACACACACACCTATAATGTATTCAATCGCTTCTACTCGTCTCAATTTATGAAACCTGAATAAACTTTTAATTATCTTCAGAGAGCTAGTACCTACACCTGCCATCATACTCCCTAGTACCTACTCCCCTCATCATACTCCCTAGTACCTACCCCCGTCATCATACTCCCTAGTACCTACACCAGTCATCATACTCCCTAGTAGCTACACCTGTCATCATACTCCCTAGTAGTTACAGCTATCATCATCCTCCCTAGTAACTACACCTGTCATCATACTCCATAGTACCTACACCTGTCATCATACTCCCCTATACCGTCACTACACTACCTTCATTAACATCTCTATGGTATAACACCTGCTTCTCTCCTAACCCAGACACACACCACAGCAATTCACTATCTCTGCAACACCCGTGACACCCTCAGCAGGTTACCCAACGCACCACGCTAATGCTCTGAGGAGATGTCAACACAAATGATACTACTAAAGGTCTCACCGGAACAGCTGCATCTGTCACTTGCCACATACTTCAGCAGACACGGCCAAAACACTCCTTTATTGTAGCCGACTTAGCAGAACTGTGTCTACCGCCTCAACCAGTGCCAGGTATTTGTCGCAGCACTCACCTGACAGTGTTGTGCTCTTGTGTACCCCGGCATCAACGACCTCCCTGTTGTACTGGAGGGACCGGTACAAGGAGGGACCGGTACAAGGAGGGACCGGTACAAGGAGGGACCGGTACAAGGAGGGACAGGTACAAGGACGAACGGCTACCTATTCCTCTATCATCTTCCCGAGCGAAAGATTTAGACGGAGGATAAAATAACACACAGCATAAACCTCCCCTCGTCCGCCACCTCGACTAAACAACGTCAGTTTCACGGCTAAGAAAAATGCAAGTGACCGCCTCCGCCTTTAAGTGAGAACCATAAATAACAAAACTGTTAATAATACTCCATCATAATGTCAATTTGGGAGAGGCAAGTGACACCGCGGGGAGAACCAGCACTGTGTATTTTAGGTGAGGGAAGTTGGCTGCCATTGGCCTTGTTACACGCGGCAAAACATTTCACCTCACACCATCCAAACCCCTACCCCGATGATTTAACTCCTTCCTTCCAGCATAAAAAAAACAACATAAATTTCATAAACAAAATAGAATCAACAATACCCTGAGACTCAAATATAAAGTGGATAAATTTTCTTATCCTTAGTTATAATGACATAAAGGGAATCTAACATACGAACCTTTTGAGAATCAGGACACACGGCCAGAAATATTACCTTGGGGATATTTCGGTCAAGAAGAGATTCTGATTTGATAAAGTGAGTCTTGAAGCCACGAGAGGAGGTTTGAGAGACCTTGTTAGCTCATTTTTGTGAGAGAGAGAGAGAGAACATACCCTCACAGTTTTTACATCACATAATCCATCTCTCAGATATCTCAGTTTGCTGCCCTGGTCCAGATAACGGAGGAGGAGGAGGAGAGGAAGAGGAGGAAGAAGAAGGAAGAAGAGCACGAGGAGGAAGAAGAATAAGAGGAGGAGGAGGAGAGTCAAACACCCATGACTCAGCAGGTTACCCTCTTAAGACTCTTCACTCACCAGATTGAAGGGAAAAAAGTTCTCTCGGGGAAATATCTGATTTTATTAAACATTTCAATACGGGTACTTTGGAATATGCTGATTAAGGATCTGAATTAATTAATTATAAAATCGAGTAAATAATGTTAATTAATGGCCACTGAAGTTAATGTATTATTTCACTCATAATATTTTCGTTGATTAGCACAGGTGATCACAAAGTCCTGTTCTAATTTAAAATTTTTATTACAACAAAAACCCGCAAAAAAGATAAAATTGTTTTTTTTGTTGCATTTTGTTGCTTCACCAATTATTTTTTTTATTTGTATTGTAATGTGAGTCCAGTAGCTATCGACAGAAGCTTAACTGAAGATGACGATATGTAGAGGAAAGCTTAATGTCTTATCTGGTTTGCAGAGTTGAGATCAGTGCTAATAGTTCAAGCTTTACAACCTAACCTAACCTAACCTAACCTAACCTAACCTAACCTAACCTAACCAAGATTTTTAAGATAAGGTTAATTCGCCTCATCTACTGTCATTAATAGGTGAGCCTCAGTGCCTTCCCCTAATGGACGCTGGACATTTAGACCAGAAAACTGAGACTGGACAAACAGCCTGGGAGCAAACATAAACACAGGTCTCTTACGGTGACACAGGGACGAGCTTCCGGCAGGCGAGGAACACGTAGTCAAGTGGTGGACGGTTTCTCTGTGGTTAGGTTAGGTTAGGTTAGGTCAGGTCAGGTCAGGTCAGGTTAGGTTAAGTTAGGGTTTTCTCCTACTTAATGTTCCAAGTTCGTGTTGTCTCTCTACCATATATACTGGTTACTTTAGGTGCTCTCTCTCTCTCTCTCTCTCTCTCTCTCTCTCCTTTTCTACTCCATTTACTTTCCTTGCTCTTCTTGCTTTTTCTCTCACCCAAACACACAAAATAAACACACCCACCCATCCATCCACCCTCCACCACCCAGCCACCCCACCCACCAGCCACCCAGCCACCCACCACCCACCCACCCACGAATAAAACACACATGTTTTCTGAACAGCTGAGATTAATTGTCAGCTGGAGGTGGGGGTGGTAAGGGTGGAGTGGTGGGGGTGGAGTGTGGGAGGTGGAGTGAGAGAGGTGGAGTGGAGGGGGTGGGGGGGGGTGGGTGGTGGGGGTGGAGTGGTGGGGTGAGTGGTGGGTGGAAGGTGGGGGGGGGTGGGTGGGGGGTGGGTGGGGGGTGGGTGGTGGGGGGTAGAGTGGTGGGGTGGTAGGGTGGGTGGTGGGGGTGGAGTGGGGGGTGGAATGGTAGGGGTGGAGTGGTAGGTGGGTGGTGGGGGTGGAGTGGTGGGGTGGAGTGGTAGGGGTGGTGGCAGGGTGGGTGGTGGGGGTTGGTGGTGGGGTGGGTGGTGGGGTGGTGGTGGGGTGGGTGGTGGGGTGGAGTGGTGGGGTGGAAGGTGGGGTGGGTGGTGGAGGGTGGGGTGGGTGGTGGGGGTGTGGGGTGGGGTGGGGTGGAGTGGTGGGAGGGTGGGGGTGGAGTGGTAGGGTTGATGGTGGGGGTGGGTGGCAGGGGTGGAGTAATGGGAGGTGGGGTGGCAGGGGTGGGGTGGTGGGGGTGGAGTGGTGGGGTGGAGTGGCAGGGGTGTGGGGGGGGTGGTGGGGGGGGGGGTGGGTGGTGGGGGGGGTGGCAGGGGGGTGGGGTGGGTGTGGGGGTGGGTGGTGGGGGTGGGTGGTGGGGTGGTGGTGGGGTGGGTGGTGGGGAATGAGGGGTAGGGGGCAGGGACAGGGTAAAGGGCAGGGAGGATACACTAGAATCATTTGTTTCATGTCGGGTTCAAGAGAACTTTTTCAGAAGAACTTACGTGTGTGTTTGAGAGAGAGATTCTTCTCCATCGTAACATCCAGTGAGGTTGACCAAACACTCGACAGTCAACATCTCACCTAACCTAACCTAACCTAACCTAACCTAACCAAGGGAGGCGACTCTTTCATTCCATCTCACCAAGAAAGTGATTAAATTTACACCAACAATATAATTCGTTTTTCTTACGTCAAAAAGAAAAAAACGTAACTATATTTTATCTTACGTGTTATTATTGTACACGTTGACGTAATGTTATTTCTCGTGGGGTTAATTTGACGTTTTACATGACACAACACAAAAATCGTGACACTATATCTTTTGAGTTTTTGAGAAGAAATTTATCAGCTTCTAAAATTATAAATCAATGTAATGCTTTTTGTTTTCTGTTTTTTAGTTTGTATGAGTGTATAAAAGTTTTTGATATTTTATATGTATACGTATAGAAGTTTGTATTATTTTATATATAAGTGTATACAACTTTTTTTAGTATTGAATATGTTGTTAGTATAATGCTCTGGTGTGTGTGTGTGTGTGTGTGTGTGTGTGTGTTTGAACGGCCTGCTCACACACACAAACATCACCTCTTCACCATACTGCCGGTAGAGAGGGGCGCCTATGTCCTGGCCACAACTCGATGTACAATTTCAAAAACAAAAATACCCTGGGCCACAACACTACTGGATATAGCAGCTCTCAGCCACCAGATCGATATATAGATGTGACATATAATCCACCGCCTTCAGGTGAAAGAGGTATACGCCCAAGAGGGAGAGAAAACCGACCACGATGTGAAGTTTTACCAATAATCCCAGTGGTAACAGCGGGTGACGGCTTTACTTCGCGTTTCTCTTCCTCGCCTCGCTGTTGCTTCACCAATCTCACTCTTCTCCTTTTTTATTTCAAGTTTAAAAAAAAAATTCCCTGATGTACGAATGATTGAAAACTAGAAATATTGCGGTTATTTACGAGGTAGTCTCTGGTGTGAGCAAACTAAACCCTGAAGGCTTAGTGGGGATGATGGTGTGTGTGTGTGTGTGTGTGTGTGTGGAGGACAGGAATAGCTAGCTACACCGAGTGATTTCCCTACCACAGCGGCCACAAGAGGCTTTCTCCACACCACTACTCACTAAGCCACATAGTTCATCTACAATAAGAACATTTCTCCAGTGTACGGTCCTGGGTGTTACTCCGAGCCCCTGTAAACGCACTAGTGAAGGAGACTGTACCTAACCTCACCTTACCCACACAGGTATAGCGTTTAAGTGATTAATATTAAGGTGAAATAAGCAACTGGCACTCGAATCTTCAGGTCACACACACACACACACACACACACACACACACACACACACACACACATTTGGGCTTTGAGAAGTAAAAAACAATAAAAAACTATCGCTCCATCAAGAAGTACTCGAACAAAAGCTTTAATTAGAGAAAAAAAAGTCATATCAAAGTCACCAGAAGAGAACGACAGTATAAGACACAAAGAAATCGTCGTCAATGAGGATCTGAAGAGATATTTCATACAATTGTCTACGAGAGCCTGAGTGAGGATATGGTCGAGGGATAAAGTAAAACTGTAAACACATTCAAAACGTACCTGGTCATATTCTTCCAGTAAAACAGTAACTCAGGCCTTTAAATACTGTATACATAATTAAAACAACAAACAATGCTCTTATTATTTTTCTATTTTTAAACAAGTAAACCAAACCCCCACAAAAAAGACTCGCCCTCCCCCCTCCCACAGACAGACAGAGATACACACCCACACGCAACTCGCCTCGCCGTCAAGATGTAGATGGCTCCTTGTAGGGATTCGAACCTGAACTTCCATATTCATGAGGCGATTGGTACTCACGCCAGGCCAGATTATCACAAGTTCCAGCTTGTTTCTTAACGGTCCACATCCTCTAAAGGGGATCCAGAAGGGTTAATAGGGGTGTGGGACGGGAGGGGAGGGGAGGAAGGATGGGACGGGAGTGGAAAGAGGATGTGTTGGGGGTATGGGACGGAACGGGAGGAAGAGGTGTGTGGGTTGGCAGCAGGGTGAGAGAGGGGGGAAGAGGTGTGGGGAGGAGGTGACGGAGGAGGGGGGGGCGGGGGTGAAGATGAGGAGGGGGTGTGGTAGAGGTGTGGGGGGGTGACGGAGGAAGGGGGTGGTAGGTGTGGGGGGTGTGGGGGTGGTAGTGTGTGGGGGGGGGTGTGTGTGTGTGTGTGTGGGGTGGTGTGTGTGGGGGGGTGAGGAGGAGGAGGAGGGTGATTATGTACAGATGCTTAACTCTATATACCGAGGAAATGAAGGAGCTTGGATACACTACCGGCCACACTACCACCTTGTGTACCAAAGGCTCAGTATATAGTTAACACCCTCCCTAACAGCTCGTCAGGTATATGGACCCACTCTCACGCTTATGCAAATAATAAAGGCTTTGTTTACACGATTTAACAAGGTGAGGTCAGGTGAGGAATGAGGCCAGACATAACATCTATGACACACTAACCAGCGGTACTCCACTTATCTCACCTGAGGAGTTGCCTGCCTATGGGTGTTTACATTGTCTTAATTCACTTAACTAACTAAACAGTTCCACTTTACATGGTCATTGAAGCACGGTAGTTGATGAGGGAGGCGCGTGACTCTCCGTAAAGGAAAACAACATTATCTAGCTTCTCTTGGCTGAAGCTAAACCAAAGCTAAAAGCATAACCCACACTTATATGACCATAGTGTTAGCTGAAGGAACTCTGCCTCGCCCTGATGACCACTTCTGATCCTTCCGCTGATGCATCTGGTCTGGTTTAGGTTATGTTTGGTGAGTTAATTGTGGCTAGATTGTGATTTTAAACAGGTAAGGTGGGTGTGAGGTGGTGGATGTGGGTTGGTGGGTGTGGGTGTGGGGTGGTGGGTGTGGGTGTGGGGTGGTGGGTGTGAGGTGGTGGGTGTGGGGAGGTGGTGGGTGTGGGGTGGTGGGGACAGGTGTGGGGTGGTGGAGGACAGGTGTGGACAAAGAGCCATCACCATACACATACGATCTGTCAACTCACTCCCAGTTCATGCTGCCTCTATTATACACAACCCACTGCAGGAACACTGACCAATGTAATCTACACTGTAACGAGTCATGCTAACTAACAACATGGTCTACGATGTTAAAATGTCAGATTAGGTAACAACTTAGCCTACACTGCTAACAAACTATGCTAGCTAACAACTTAAGTGTACCCTGTTAAGAAGTCATAATAGCTAACAACTTTGTCTCCACTGTTAACTAATTGTACATTGTTAGCAAGTCTTGTTAGCTAACAATTTTGTCTACACTGTTAACAAAGCAGGGACGCAATCACAAAAATTCTGCGGCATAAAAAATATAAACGTAAATTGTGCTTGTGTGAACACCGACTTTGTAGAGAAATTGAAACAGGTTAAAAAAAAAAAAACTGGGAATAGGAAAATATTGTGGAGCTTTTGTAAATATCAGTTAAATTGAAATGTGAATTAAATAGAAAAAGAACAGTAACTGAAAGTAAAGAGATTTTCATTGAGGTAATTTATTATTAAATGGAGAGAACGACATCAATATTTACATTTCATCTGCCGTGCGAGTTTTTCTGGGCCTCTGGTATATTTGGTAACTTCTGTATATATATAATTTGGATACGGAGCGCCACAGTTTATTCCTCCATCAAAACTACTTATCTTTTAGTAGTATTATATATTAGAGAAAGTTTTTATCAATAGTCTGAAATTTATAAACTATGATGATGGCTGAACACTTCGTAACAATACTTGATTACAGTAGTTGGTCTGTTGTTGTCAGGTGGCGTCTGGCAACAACTCCTCCCGTGGTGCGTCTGTTTGCCGTCACTTGTCAGAAAGTTCTCTCAGTGAGCGAGTCAGTCTGTCTCTCGGTCACAACTGGTATTCATGAAGCTGATTGAATCATTGAGAGAGAGAGAGAGAGAGAGAGAGAGAGAGACGCTACGGAGGGTGAATGGGAGAGGCCAGGGAGAGACAACAGGCTGGGAGGAGACTCACAGAGGGTTCATATGGGTAAGAAGCTGAGTTGTGATTGGTGGAAACCACTTACCTCCTGACCCCACCCCCCCCTCCCCGTGTAGGCCTGCCACCCTGTCATCCTCCATCACCACCACCATCGACTACAACCAACCACCACCAGTGTAACGAACTATGATCATAACAACAACCACAACTTATCACAACCAACACTTGACCTCCCCCAATTAACATATCCTTAAACAAGATTAAAATTACCTAAACTTTAATTATGAATAAACTCAAAATAAAAAAAATCTTCAAATTGGAAAGTAAATTATACACCAAAAGTGACTAACTAAAAAAATGCATTAAAAAACTGGCACCTAAAACATACATCAGTCGATTAATTAGCAAATGAAGACAAATTTAATTATTTCGTGGGTCATTAATTAATATGTAACTATTTTTTTGTGTGTGTGGGGGAGAGGGGGGGAATATGTAGAACTGTTATTTTTTGTGTTATGTTAATGGAAGCTAGTTTTTTGAAGGTCAAATTTGTTCTTTTTCATTTAAGCCATTGTTCACTATCATAAAATCACTATACCTAACTACGGTAAGGTAAAGTTAGGTTAGGTTAGATTAAGTTAGGTTATGTTAGGTAAAGTTAAGCAAGGTAAAGGTAAGGTTAGGTTAGGTAAGGTAAGGTGTAAGGTAAGGGTAAGTAAGGTAAGGTAAGGAGGTTAGGTAGGTAAGGTAGGTTAGGTAAGGTAGTAAGGTAAGGTAAGGTAAAGGTAAGGTTAGGTAAGTAAGGTAAAAGTAAAGTAAGGTAAGGTGTAAGGTAAAGGTAAGGTTAGGTAAGGTAAGGTAAAAGGTAGGTTAGGTTAAATTAGAGAAACAGTGAGGGAGGAAAACACGATTAAAACTGAGGCAAGAAAACAAAAAAGAGACAAAACTACAATTCATACCAAGATTTCATGACACAGGGCACGAGACACAGGACACGAGACACAGGACGCAGACACGAAGACGACACGACGGACACGAGACACAGGACACGAGACACAGGGACGGACACAGGGACACAGAGACACAGAACCTACACAGACCACCGGCACAGGCACGGGACGAGACACAGGGCAGACGACACACGACACGGGACACGAGACACGGGACACATAAACCTCTCCATACACCCTATCCACCCCCCATCCCCCCACCCCCCCACCGTCTTAGGTATTGCCTCCGCCGGAAGTCCCAACCAGATATATTTGCAGCTGGGAGCCCGAGAACGTAATGAACGAGACAGCGATCACTTAGTCCTGGAGGAAATAACAAGAGCAATGTAAGGTATGTTGGAACAGCTGCCTACTGTTACGTCGATCACATTCGCTGAGACGACCGAGTTATTGTGGTCATTTCTGCGTTTTGGTCTATGTGTGGAATTTGTGGCGGGTGTTAGTGTCGTATTTTATGAATTATGTGGAGGTTGTTGACGATTAAATACCTCAGAGGTTATTTTATCACTGTAATGTTACTTTGAGGTAGGGTAGGAGTGGGGTAGGGGAGGGTAGGGGTAGGGTGGGGTAGGGTGAGGGTAGGGTAGGGTGGGGGAGTGGGTGGGGTAGGGTAGGAGTGGGGTAGGGTAGGGTAGGGGGTAGGGAGGGTAGGGGTAGCGTGATTAATCTTAAAAGTAACATAACCTGGTGTGTCTAATATTCAGGTGATTCACTACTTGAGCACATTCCACAGACAGATGGGGCCCTAGAGTGAGGGCCTGCAGAGTGAGGGCCCAAGTGAGGGCCCCCAGAGTGAGGGCTCCCAGAGTTAGGGCCCCCAGAGTGAGGGCCCCCAGAGTGAGGGCCCCCCCCCCACTATGATCGACAACTACTCCAAATGGCCGCGATCATCAACATAAATCTAATATTGACGAGACTTAAAAAATTTACGAGTTACAGAAGAGTATAATGTATGCATTTTGAAATCGCATATAAGAGAGCTTCAATTAATTCACATTATTATGCTATTGGAGCATTATATCAACAGCGGCGTTAAGTCGGAAGCATCAATGAAGAACTTAATTAATGAATCGCACTTTGAATATCATGTAAATTTGCCAACTATTTATGGATATTAGTGAAGAGGCTGAGAAGAGGGGCATTTACAGTACAGTGGATAACGTATGAGTGAGACATGCAGATGAGGAGGTACGAATGAGAGATACAGGTGGGACATGCAGAGTGAGGAGATACGAAGTGAGGAGATGCGAAGTGGAGATACGGAGTGGAGAGATGCAGATTGAGGAGATGTGGAGTGAGAGATACGGGTGAGAGATGCAGGAGGGACATGCAGATGAGGAGATCGGAGTGAGAGATGCAGGTGAGAGATGTGGATTGAGAGAGATGCAGATGAGAGATACGGAGTGAGAGATGCGGGTGAGAGACAAGGGGTGAGAGGTAGATGAGAGACAAGGGGTGAGAGACAAGGGATGAGAGTTAAGAGGTAAGGAGTGAGACACAGAAAATACTTGGTTATCAACAAGAGACAAAATTATAACGTAAACATAAAGAAGTAAGAAACACACACACACACACACACACACACACACACACACACACACACACACACATGTCAAATCAGTGGAGGCAAGAATGGGGATGACACGCCAGCTTGCTCCCCACGTCAGCCTTGCTCCACACGCCAGCTTGCTCCACACGCCAGCTTGCTCCACATACTCCAGCTTGCTCCCACACGTCAGCGCTCCCCGCCAGCTTGCTCCCACGCCAACATCCCCACACAGCTTGCTCCCCACAGCTTGCTCCCCACGCCAACACTCCCCCGCCAGCAGTCTCCCCCACAGCAGTCTCCCCACACGCCAGCTTGCTCCCACGCCAGCTTGCTCCCACACGCCACTCCCACACGTCAGCTTGCTCCCACACGTCAGCTTGCTCCCAGCTGCTCCCACACGCCAGCTTTCTCCCACACACCAGCCTGCTCCCACAGGCCAGCTTTCTCCACACGCCAGCCTGCTCCCACGCCAGCTTCCTCCCACACGTCTCCATCTTCGCTATCATGAAGGCTTCGCGGCTGATCACCCAAAATATACACGACTTTTATCCCCAATGCTGCGAGAAATATCCCCGTGGAGAGACTGACGCTACCACCGCTGCCATCGCCACCACAGCCGCCTCGACACCGCCACCACAGCCGCCTCGACACCACCACCGCCACCACCGCCTTCTCGACACCGCACAGTTTCCACGAGAAGATTTTGCGGCTCCTCAACCCAACACATTTTTGAGGTTATCCCAACTTGGTCACGACGCCATTGAAAATACAAAGTTAGTGACGTAGCTGAATGGTCGAGGGGTGTTAAGGGAGAGAGAGAGAGAGAGAGAGAGAGGAGAGAGAGAGAGAGAGAGGAATGGTGATGGTAAGGAGGTTGTGAGACCTAAGGGAGGAAAGGAAGAGAGGTCAGGCGGAGGAGGAGGGTGGTGATGGTGGTGGTAGGGTGACAGGTAAGAGGAAGGAAGGAAGGAAGGAAGAGGTGCTGGAAGTATAGTGTTAGGCAGAGTCAGGGTATGAGGAAGGGTCAGGGTATGAGGGTCAGGGTATGAGGGTCAGGGTGTCAGGGTTAGACAGGTGATCCAGTAATCTTTAAGACGCAACTCACTATCTTCACGTTACAAGGGCGAGGAGGAGAAGAAGAAGAAAGAAGACGAAAGAAGGAAGAAGAAGACGAACAAAGAAGAAGAAGAATAAATAAGAAATAAAGAAGAAAAAAGAAAGAAAAAGAAAGAAAGCGAACCATCCTCAGAGTCTCAAGTAAATAAAGAAAGCCTTCGGGTGGTATAGACACACGTTGGTATAGTCCTGTGTTGGGAGTCTACCTTAGTGTGATGGTCCCTTACTCCCGGCACAACAACACTGTATGAAAGTTGGTAAGTAAGTTTTTGTGGGTCGTTGGGGGTTTTATACTCAATTACTCTCAATAATCAACCTTATAACAGTCCAAACTAGCTATCAGACCACCTAAAAGGGGTTCCATTATGAGTTCCTACACACAGTAACTCCCTGACAAGAGGATGCTAGGTTTGTGTTGGTCCATTTACCCGAAGGTGCATTACCAAGGCGGCCATCATCCATCATCCAACACAGAATTTCCTCTCATTCTGCTTCACATCTCACACCGGTAATTCCCTACCCTCAGTATCAGTCGCCGCAGCGAAGTTTTATATGACGGAATGAGTTATTGTGGTATAGGATTACTTCCCTTGGCTTAGGATGGAGTTTGTTGGCCCCGTTTGTGTTCACCTGCTGGTTGAACTATACAATTGGGTGGTTAGCAAGGATTAACAACTTTTGCAAACCTGGAATGATCAAAAGCTCACAGTTTTAAGCTGGAGCACGTACAGGCAGTTTATTCGTAGAGGGAGATACGTTAAGACAGGATGAAAATATTTGTAAAAAAAAAATGCTACTGTAACCTGGGTGAAGCTGAGGACTGATGTGAGTAACAAAATAAAATACTGTACCTGCCTTACTGCACTAGGAACTCTTTAGGACAGTAGGTCAGCTTATAAATTGATGTGTTACAATATGAGGCCAATGCACTCTACTCTTTCTTCTATAGAACACGACGCTGGTGGAGGTGTGAACCCAAGTGACTGACTCAGTACACAGGCTGATGCATTATTTATGAAGGTCAGTTCTCACGCACTTGTTTAAGACGGAACAATTATTTTTTATTTACTATTATTTCAGGATTTCAACACCAGTAAGTAGAGCGGGTGAAGCATGTAAGTTATATGAAATAGAGGCACCTTATACACATATTAGTCACATCGTGTTTACGGACGGCTTAAGGGAAGAGGTCGTAACTACGAGAAAATGTCGACCGAGAGACAAGTCGAATTTGGAGAAGACTTACCTGTGGGTGGCCATCTCGGCCTTGTAGAGGTCCTCCTCAGACTGGGTGTTGTGCAGGTTGGGTACGATGCCGTACAGGGAGCGGACGGAGGCTGGGTCGAAACAGGCCGGCCGGAAGGGTCCCGTGAGCACAGCCATGGTGGTGTAGTGGTGCGCTGTCACCACCCGCTGAACGTCAGCTCCACACGGATGTCTCTCTCGATGAACGTCTACACCAAGGGGGGGACAAGTGTGGGGGTGATGAATACATCTGAGGGGTGATGAACACGTGAAGTGATGAACACAGGTGAGAGTATGACACAGGTGAGGGAGTGATGAACACGTGAGGGAGTGATGAACACAGGTGGAAGGAGTGATGAACACAGGTGAAGTGATGAACACGTGAGGAGTGATGAACACAGGTGAAGGAGTGATGAACACAGGTGAGGGAGTGATGAACACGTGAGGGAGTGATAAACACGGGTGAGGGAGTGATGAACACAGGTGAGGGAGTGATGAACAAGTGAGGAGTGATGAACAGATGTATAATGTCAACTGGACGGACTTGGTAGGTAAATCAGTGACAAACATACAAAACACACACACACACACACACGCACGCACACACACACACACACACACACACACACACACACACACACACACACACACACACACACACACACACACACACACACACACATACAAACAAATAATCATCACTGTACAACAATTTTCTCAACATAAAACAAACTACACAAAACACTTGTCAGTTTCGCGACAAGAAGTTACCAAAACTAAATAAAGTAAGTGAGAGCAGAGCTACAGGACGTGTAGTCTGGCCCAGCTTGGTCACGGAGGACACCAGTCTCCTGACACTGACCTAAACTTTGTTAGTGTTTCCTTCTCCTCTTCCTCCCTCCTCACAAAGTTTCACATCTCTCTTGATATTATATATATATATATATATATATATATATATATATATATATATATATATATATATATATATATATATATATATATATATATAATGGCGCGTGCATCAGTGGCAGAGATGGGGGCGGCAGCGGCTCTCGTCACCATCGGTGGAGGATCAAAAATCGTAGTGACTTCATTTCATGCTCGACAAAACTCAATAATTGGGAAGCTTAAGAGATTAACTACTTCAGTATCAGCCTGAGAATAGCGAGGTCACTGCCAGAGGAGAGTGTTCACGCTGGCTGCTGGTGGTGATATTAACACACACACACACACACACACACACACACACACACACACACACACACACACACACACACACACACACACACACACACACACATACACACACATACACACACACACACACACACACACACACACACACACACACACACACACACACACACACACACCTGACTGTGTGAGTGTCGAGTTCCTGGATGACACATCGAGCTTGTTACATAACCTAGCTCCTGTAAGGCAGAGAGTCAACCTTGGAGTACATGTTCCTGTATGTATTGGTGGAGTGTATCTGGGGTTATATGCTGTTGTTGTGCTGCCTCATAATACAAGAAACATCAGATTAAATGTCAACAAAAATACCTGTGTAAGTTTCAACATTTCCTTGTGTTCCTTAAATATTTATAACATTACTGTATCACTTAACCTAAACACAGTAAACACCATGGAACCTTCGAAGGGTAACACGTACAAGGTGTGTGTGTGTGCGTATGTATATGTATGTATGTGTATGTATGTATGTATGTATGTATGTATGTATGTATGTATGTATGGTACTGCAGTTAGCCCACGACTCTGCACTGTTCTCTCTGTTGATTGCAATCGAGTATTGTCTGAATCTGTTGGTTAAGTTCACGTAAAAGTTTATACATAACTGGCAGGAAGTTAACTGGTCTGTGTGTGTGTTTTAAATCTTCTTTGTTTTCCTTTTCGAACACATGTATGACGATGGCATGATGGCACTGATGCATGGCACTGTTATGATGGCACTGTTGCATGATGGCACTGTTGCATGATGGCACTGTTGCATGATGGCACTGATGCATGATGGCACTGTTGCATGATGACACTGATGCATGATGGCATTATTGTATGATGGCACTGTTGCATGATGGCACTGTTGCATGATGACACTGTTGCATGATGGCACTGTTGCATGATGGCACTGTTGCATGATGACACTGTTGCATGATGGCACTGTTGCATGATGGCACTGTTGCATGATGGCACTGTTGCATAGAGGCATTGTTGCATGATGATGGCACTGTTGCATGATGATGGCACTGTTGCATGATGGCACTGTTGCATAATGGCACTATTGCATGATGGCACTGATGCATGATGGCAATGTTGCATGATGATGGCACTGTTGCATGATGGCACTGTTGCATGATGGCACTGTTGCAGCCTCGTGGCACTGTGATACCTTATGCAGGAACCATTGTGATTTCCTCTCCTTTTGTTGTATGCCTTGATAGTCCTTATCACACACAGACACACAGGTATAGGTGTAATTATGACAGTGCCACAAGGTCCTGGACTCTCACTCCGCCACAACCGTCACTCCCACCACAACCGTCACTCCACCACAACCGTCACTCCACCACAACCATCACTCCACCACAACCGTCCTCCCACAACCGTCACTCCACCACAACTGTCACTCCACCACAACTGTCCTCCACCACAACTGTCCTCCACCACAACCGTCACCCACTACAACTGCTCCACCACAACTGTCACCCCACCACAACAATCACTCCACCACAACTGTCCTCCACCACAACCGTCACTCCCACCACAACCGTCACTCCACCACAACTGTCCTCCACCACAACTGTCCTCCCACCACAACTGTCACTCCACCACAACGTCACTCCCACAACCGTCACTCCACCACAACTGTCACTCCACCACAACCGTCACTCCACCACCACTCCCAAACTAATCAACATGTGGGTGGTCCAACCTTCTGATATCACTGAGAAATAACACCAAAGATAATAAAAAAAATATAACCAGAAGAAAAAATAACACAAAAACTGGGAGGGATGATAACACGGTATTTGCGCGAGTGGGGCGGAGTGGGGTGGAGGGGGAGGGATGAGGTGGTGGCGACAGTGGGAGATGGAGTGGGGGAGGGGGATGAGGTGGTGGCGACAGTGGGATGGAGTGGAGGGATGGAGAGAGGAGATGAGTGGAGTGGGGATGGGAGTGGGGGGGAGGAAGGGGAGGGCCTTATCTAAGCTGCCAGTCCACCCCACTCTGCTACGGATCAACTTTTTGCACTCTGCAATTTTTTCTTCTTCTTCAATTCGGTTATCATAACAAGAGAGGTGTGAAGGGGCTTTTGGGTGACTCAAGCTCTTCTATATAGACAAAATATTTCTTTAATGCGATAATTCAGTTCAAGAATTTAATACCTAATAATCTTTTCTTCATTCAACATTAAATGGTGGTTGATGTGAGGGAGCTTATGAAGACTTTAGGGTCCAGGTGGTGAGATTGTTTTGTTAAGTTGTTTATTCAGACATGGCCAGGGAGGGCATTCATGATTTGGGAAGATTTCATGGGTTGGGGATAGATTTTATGTTGGGGATAGATTTCATGTGTTGGGGATAGATTTTATGGATTGGGAAGATTTTTTGGGTTGGGGATAGATTTTATGGGTTGGGGATAGATTATATGGGTTTGGGCAGATTTTATGGGTTGGGGAAGATTTTATGGGCTGGGGCAGATTTTATGGGTTGGGGAAGATTTTATGGGTTGGGGAAGATTTTATGGGCTGGGGGCGATTTTATGGGTTGGGGATAGATTTTATGGGTTTGGGGAAGATTTTATGGGCTGGGGCAGATTTTATGGGTTTGGGGGAAAAATTTTATGGGCTGGGGCAGATTTTATGGGTTGGGGGCAGATTTTATGGGCTGGGGCAGATTTTATGGGTTGGGGCCAGATTTTATGGGCTGGGGCAGATTTTATGGGTTGGGGAAGATTTTATGGGCTGGAGCAGATTTTATGGGCTGGGGCAGATTTATGGGTTGGGGATAGATTTTTGGGCTTGGGAAGATTTTATGGGTTGGGGAGGTCCATGAGATCGTCCCAAAACCATAGAGACAAACATAGATGAGAGACAAAGACATGGTTGAAGACACATAGATGAGAGACAAAGCAAAGATATAGATTAGAGACAGAGATGAATAAGAGAGACAAAGACACAAATAAAAGACACATGGAGGTCAATGAGATACATATAGAAGAGATAAAATCACAAAAAGGAAGACACATAGGTACACATCTGGGGTGAAATAGTGTACAAGAGAGAGACAGAGAATCTAGCAGCGGCCAACGATAAAATATTGAAGAGTTAACCAGCAGTATTATTTACAACATTCAATATTCCTTTTCATTCCCAGTGTGTGTGTGGGGGGGGGCAGGGGGGAGGGGAAGACACTTAGAATAAATCTACTCGTCCTAATCCTCGTTATAGTGGTTTAGATTAGCGGGATTTACCTCGGTGTAAACCTCTCTGGTAAGAAAAGAAGACTACGCCATAAAATTGGATTATATTTGACAGTAATTCTTTCGTTATTCGCTTTTTTATTGATGCGTTAAACTTTAGGTGAAAAAATAATGAAAGTGATTACGTCAAACATTAAAGAAATATAATGTTTTAAAAGCTTCAAGTCTCGACATTATGAAGAAAAATCATCGGTCTTTGAGGTTAGGCAGAGGGTGGCGAGGAGGTGGAGGACACGAGTGAGATATAACACATAGGAATTTTAGGTAGTTGTACTTAACACGCCAACAGAGGTTACAAATACGGACTTTAAAAACACCGACAGCGTATTTCTCACCTGTTCACACCTGTTAAAGCAATCAAGACCTCGCATTGTCAGTATAATAAACCTTCTGAGAAAATACACTCCACGACACCGAGTCAGTTCAGGTTCACAGTCAGGAGACTTCCTAATACCTGACCTTCATCTTCTCCAGCCAGGTAAATGGAACAAACACCTGGGCATCAGAGTGAAGAAGCCAGAGTGATCACTTCTCACATAGGTCAGGCCTTTGATGCTTTCTGGCACAAAGGTTTGGTTCTATGATGCAGAATTTAGGTACTGATGAAAAATTATTCTCATTTCTCAAGAGCCATCTGGTGAAAAAGCTTCTCTGATGTACTGAGTGGTGTTGAGTCACAGTAAGATCCAGGTGGTGGTTGAAGAGTCTCTGAGTAGTCTTTGAAACCCTCTGTTGGGGATATTATTTTGACTAATACCCAAGCTCAGGAGTCAAGCTGTGGGTATAGGGTATTCACTACTGTCTGCTTGTATGATTGTACGATAATTCTTACAAAAAGGGAAAACAGGATTACTTAAATTTGGGAAGAACGTCTATTTAACACAACAAGGTGGGGCTAAATGTCTGGCTGTCACTTTAGAACCATTAACATACAACTTCAACATAAATACTTCCTAATAACAGCTAGACCAAACAAACAAGTCTCCCCTGCCACCTTCACAGAGTCTCCATTTCAAGACATGTCCCCGGGTGCTGCCGAGACACGCAATATATTTACTGTCCTGTAGGCGTCTCTGCAGAGGAGGAGGACACAAATGACCTGACAAACACCCAGGACACGGAGAGACAGACAGCAAGTGTAGTCTTATATCTGGGACACAGGTGAGCCTTCCACAGCAGGTACCAGAGTAAGTGTATATCGTATGTGCCATAGTAAGTGTCAGAGCATGTGTCCGTCTCCTTGCAGGTGTCAGTCATCAGGAACGTGTTAAATGTAACAATTGGACACTGCAGCAGGACCTGAGCAAGTGTTCACTCCAATGAATGATGTACACGTCAGTCCAGGTGTGAGTGAATGTATGGGGGCAGGTTTGACCAATGACACAGATGTGGGACAGATTTAACTATGACGTGGATAGGAGCAAGTTTGACTCAATAACGCAGGGATAGGAAAAAGTTTGACTCTTATGGACGCAGGTGTAGAAGCAGGTGTGACAATAACACCAGGTATAGGAACAGCTATGTCTCACCTGCTTAATGATGAGTGGCCGTGTCGTCCCTAAGCTTCAAGAGCTCAGTAAAGTCAAGTGGCCATTACACTCAAGCTCTGTGACCCGCTGCTTAACATGGACTTGATCCCGTCCTTCTGGCTCACCATCTCAGCTGAACTGATCTCTCACGACCTGCAGGAGAGTGTGAGGGAGAGTGAGGGAGGTGAGGGAGAGTGAAGGGGAGGGTGAGGGAGGTGAGGAGGTGAGGAGTGAGAGTGAGGGAGAGAGTGAGGGAGGTGAGGGGAGGTGAGGGAGGTGAGGAGGGTGAGGGAGAGTGAGGAGGGTGGGGGAGGGTGAGGGGAGGGTGAGGGAGGGTGGGGGAGAGTGAGGGAGTGAGGGAGGGTGGGGAGGGGTGAGGGAGGGTGTGGGGGGAGGGTGAGGGGAGGTGAGGGAGGGGTGAGGGGAGGGTGAGGAGGTGAGGGAGGTGAGGGAGTGAGGGAGGGTGAGGGAGGTGAGGAGGTGAGGGAGTGAGGGAGGTGAGGAGGTGAGGAGGGTGAGGGAGGTGGGGGAGAGTGAGGGAGGGTGAGGGAGGTGGGAGGAGAGGGTGAGGAGGAGGGGGTGGGGAGGGTGAGGAGAGTGAGGGGTGAGTGGAGGGGGAGTTCTGGGGTTACGTTGGAGAGATATAGAGAGAGAGGAGAGAGAGTCTACTCGTGCAGCCCCCTTCGTACACTAGACGTCAAGAGCACGACATTTACAATGAAAAATCTGCTAATAAAAACACACATACACAAACACACACACACACACACACACACACACACACACACACAGAACATAATACCATGCACCTGATTTATATATTAATAAAACTAGCCCACGTCCCTCTCATAACACTTACATACAACTCATCGTACAAATAAATTCTCGCTAACTGTGAAATTAAAAAAGAAAAAAAAAAGTAAAAAGTAATAAATTATTTTTAAAATGTAACCGTGATGAAACAGAAGCTTATACTATTGAGGATGTGATTTAAGCTGGAGAACGTTCAAGATTGATGGTTTAAATAATGATAATAATAATGATAATAATAATAATAATACAATATTCACCTCTGTTAAATAATGATAATAATAATACACATTCCTCTGTTCACTACACACACACACACACCCTTGACCTATGTTGACCTTAATGACCTTACTTATCTGGTAATGTGAACTCAAGCCCAGGTCAGCAATGTTGTGTTCGGACATGTCATAACCGTGTTCTTGAAGATGGTGATTTTCCCCAGCCTCTGCTTCTCCAAGTTACGGAACTGTTAACATAAAAAGTAACGGTGAGTTAGTGCTACTGTGACGTGTGTTAGGTTAGGTTAGAGTTAGAGTTAGGTTAGGTTAGGTTAGGTTGGGCTGGGCTGGGTTGGGTTGGTTATTTTCTGGTTGAATTAAGCTGAGGGTCTAATCTTCAGGTGATCCGAATGTTGTTGAAGTTTCTTAAATATTACAAGAAACTCAATTGGGTTCGGTCAGGAAATTGGGATATTATTCGACTAAGAGAGTTTCGAGGGTTCGACCAGAGTCTCATTTCCCACTCTCTCAACCCATTTCCTCTCTCAACCCATTTCCCCTCTCTCAACCCATTTCCCACTCTCTCGACCCATTTCCCCTCTCTCGACCCATTTCCCTCCTCTCGACCCACCCACTCTCGACCCATTTCCTCTCTCGACCCATTTCCCTCTCTCTCGACCCTTCAACTCGACACAGACTTCTGAAAGCTCGAGACGTAACTTGGAGTAAGCCCAAAGCTCCATCTTACAACACAAACACGACACTCCAGTGCAAATTGAAATCATCTAACAACCAATTAGATTTGAGACTCGCCCCCACCCCCCTCAACCCTTACTTGAGGCGTAACCAATCAGAGGTCAGCGTTCAGGGAGTTCAGGGGATTCTGGGTGCTATATAGTGGTCATTAAAATCTCGGCAACCTTTTCTCTGAAGTCGGGTAGAAGACGCCACAAGGTCGCTCCATGACTCATCTTTATAATGAACTGAGGCGAGATGCTGTATGTTAACAAATGAGGGGGGGTGGGCTCATTACCACCACACCACACCCACGCATACACACACACACACCTGCACACACACACCTGCACACACACACACACGCGACAGAGTTCCTGGATACAACTATTATCAGTCCTGAGTTAAAAGCATCCTCCAGGCGATTGTACTTATTCTGAGCTTCACAAGACGTACAACCACCCCAGACCTGACCTAACCTAACCTAACCTAACCTACTAACCTGCCTCCCTCCTCAGCTCAGTATGCAGAGTTATTTGATGTTTGATGTAGCATAATGAGGTAACGTTACCTTGGTGGCTTAGGAGTAAACTGTAGATTATTTCAGCCTCTGAGTTTTCTATGATAAGGCGGTTTATTATGGAGTTAAGGTATTTCTCTGCTCTAGTAATAACTGCAAGTGGGATATGGCAATACTGGCCCCCACACACACACACACACACACACACACACACACACACACACACACACACACACTGACTTGCCTGGATCACACCTCGGATCAAAAGACTTATGCAACAGAGAGACAGAGCCTTTCATCTCAATGACCATCCACTACAGGTCACTTCACAACAGAGTCATCCGCAGAAATACGCACTCCAAAGAAGTCCCACTACCCAGCAAATTACAACACCTGAAGCAGACCAACATCAGTCAATGGTATGGTAAGCTTAAGAACTCTGTGGACTAAACAATATGACACATCCCTCCTTCCTCAGCCATCTCACTAATGTTGACGCAGCTGAGCAAACAAATAACCATTTCGCTGCACTATATGCCAGACGCTCCCGCGGCTTGACACAACACTCTCCCTGCTTACCTACCAGCCCCCCTTCCCACTGACTTAGTAGAAGAATTTGACGTAGCAAAACGCCTGGACAAACTAAAATTAAAACGCTCTACCACCCCCATTGACTTACCAATGAAACTGTTCAAGAGTTCTCCCCGGAGCTTGCTAAACCCTCTGCTCCATCATCAATGCTTCTCTCAGTCAAGCCAGATGCCCAGCTAACTGGAAGACCTCTTATGTATCACCAGTGCCCAAGTCAACCAGCCCCAATCAATAAACCAGCTACGACCTATTGCAATCACCCCAATACCCAGCCCTAATCTGTGAAAGTTTGTGTTTGACAGGGCTTATGCTGATATTGCAGGAGTCGTAGACCCTCAGCAATTTGGCAACATGAAAACTCTCCTCCACCACTCACTGTCTTGTCAGCTTTCTCGATTACATATACCGCCATCTCGAGAAACGAAAAACGTCTGTAGCTGTCGCCTGTTGATTTCACTAAAGCGTTCGACCTAGTCGACCACAATATAATCATAAACAAAGCTATTGACCTCGGGCTTCGGAGAAATCTCATACCATGACACAGACTTCCTCAGTGACCGACGCCAAGCTATGCGCTTCCGAGGGCTGTCTCCACCTTTCAGTCACTCACCTGTGGCGTCCCCCAAGGCACCAAGATGGGACCCACTCTGCTTCCTTATGCTCATCAATGATGCCCTAGAGAAACCCCTGCTCGCTGGAAATATGTCGACGACTCCACCATTGGGATCAGCGTCAACAATTCTGCTCCCAACTATACCGCCCTTCAGGATTTATTGAACAGTCTCCAAAACTGGGCCACCAACAACCATGTCACCATCAACCATACCAAGACCATGGTTATGCATCAACCTCTCTCCGACATTGTCCACACCCTCCATTACCCTAGGTCCGAACACACTCCAGGTTGTAGATTCGAAGCTCCTCGGCGTCACCATAGACAACAAACTAAATTGGAAACCACACGTCGGTGAAGTTGTCAATCCTCCAGTTTCCGTCTCCACCTCCTCCGCCGACTCAAGTCCCTCGTTCCCACACGAGCTCCTCAGTGTATACACAACATTCATACTTCCCAAGCTCACCTATGCCTCCCCACCTGGTCTTCCTCTCTAAATGCCACACAACGTAAACACCTAGAAAAAGTGCAAAAAGGGGCATGCAAGATTATTCTCTCCCTTCCTACACCACATATCAGAAGCGCTCAACACACTGACCCTTTCGACTCTCACTGACCATCACCACGGCCTCATCTGCAAATTTGGTAAGCTTCTACACCATCCCCGACACGGCCCCTACTACCTGAGATCCCTGTCCGAGAATTGCTGTTCGACACCACAACCGCATCCAGCCCATACTTGCACGAACTCAGTCGCTATAAGAACAAGTCCCAACCGTAAAATTAACAATAACATGTAATAAATCAGTGTATTCCTCCCAATAAACACTGCCTCCCTACACTGTCACTATGTTGAAATGAACTGTAGTTTGAGCTGATCCCCATCAGTTATATATTTATTTGTCACTTATGTCCCTTGTTATTTGTAATTCGTAACCCATTCCCCAAATATGTAACTGTATATTTTCAGCCTTCTGGCTAGCTCTTCAATAAACCGTTAATTATTATTATTATTATTACACCACATTACTTATGCCTCC
>NW_024711292.1:3835522-3850511 GCF_018991925.1 Homarus americanus | reverse complement strand
GCTTAAATGACCCGACAAATTCCAGCATAAATACAAAGGGAAATAAGATAAAAGGTGAGTATCATTTTCTTGGTCTCACACATAAGGTTGAATCAGAGACGATCCATTTGTTTTGGTTTATTCAGGCGAGTGGCACTGTACACACACTACAGAGCCTTCAGCTGCCACGTCCTCCCCAAGCTCTCTGTCTCTGCCACCCTCACGTCTCTTCTTTTCTCTTACGCTATACACCACACAATCAATATAATTCTCTTCTTATCTCTCAGTCTCTCCTTCTCTCAGATACATGATTTTGCTTTATTTTTTATTTCCCTTTCCCTCTTTCTTCTTCCTGTTGGTCTCTCTCTCTCTCTCTCTCTCTCTCTCTCTCTCTCTCTCTCTCTCTCTCTCTCTCTCTCTCTCTTTCAGACAGCTATGAATACACGTGAATAATAAACCCCTTGTGTACGGGGGTCGCTGTGTTTGAATAAAGTCGCCCCTCCCCTCACCGTTCCACCCCGCTCCGCCCCGCCCCGCCTCACCCCACTCTGGTTCTAAAACTTTACCTCTCATTTTGGTAAAGTATGCCACAGAACTTGACTCCAGATTCTCAAAATATCTTACGTTATAATATTTTTTTTTCTACCTTAAGAAGAGTCGAAACAAAGACCCATGTTAGGATAGTCTCAGAGTCTTTCCCATATCCTTTAAAAAATACGATTGTCTTCTGTATTTTCACTGAGGTAGTTAGATACATTTTTTTTTTACGTCTCCAGTTAAAGGGGAAAAAGTGACTTCCGGTTTACTAAGAATCCAGGTTGTGTGTCGTATGTCTAGTATGTGTGGTTTTTAAGCAACTGTGTGATATTGAAGGATCATCAGAACAGCCACCTTAGTGTTTTAAAATAAGCAGTCCTACCCCCCACTACTTTAACTCTTTCAGCACGATGACTTAACCCTTTGATTACGATGAGTTAATCCTTCAGTATGATGACTTAACCCCTTGATTACGATAACTTAACCCTTTGATTACGACACCTTAAGCCCTTCAATACTATCAAATCACATATACAATTTATTAGTTTAACTCAGGTATTTAATATCCCTACAGGAGGTCTATTGATCGGCCTGGGCGTCTTCCACCTTCTGCTGCTCTACAAAATGAAACTGGAAGCGAAGGAAGCGTTACTGGAGGCCAAGGAAGATTCTTACGACAGGTGTGAGGATGAGGAGGTCACTCTAGAGGCATGAAGGTGTTTGTGTTTGGATTCATGTTCATTCTGTTGTTGTTTATCATGCTAATATATCTCATAGACTAATTAAATATAATGGTATTAGACACTATATATAGTTATGTGGCTTTAAGAATATTATCGTATATTGGGGATAAGGGGGTCGAGTGTGGATGTGGATATCATGTGGATACTAATCACCTCATTCTCCTCCCCCTCCCCCCCCTTCACTTTAAAGATAATGTGTATTTTTAAAGGCCATCTAGCAGTCTACCTGTAATAACATACGTGAGGTTAGGTTAGGTTAGGCTTAGTTAGGTTAGGTTACGTTAGGGTAGGTTAGGTTAGGTTATGTTAGGTTAGGTTACGTGAGGTTAGGTTAGGTTAGGCTTAGTTAGGTTAGGTTATGTTAGGGTAGGTTAGGTTAGAGAGTTTAATCTTCAGATATAGTAAAATAATATCTATCTATCTATCTATCTATCTCTCTCTACCTCTCTCTCTATCTAACCGTCTCTCTCCTCCTCCCACAGGTACGAGGATGAGATGGACGCAGAAGTAGCAGAAGGTGTCAACACAGCCGCCTCCTGCCACGACTCTACCCTGAAGATGTTGCCACGCCTCTCTGCCGCCCTCCTGGCTGACTACGCCTTCTTTGTTAGCCTCACAGGATGATCACGCCCACACTGACGCCCCTGGAGGATCATTACGCCCACACTGATGCCTCTGAAGGAGGATGACCACGCCCATATTAGTGTCTCTGGAGGATTAACACGCCCACAATGATAATATTATTGGATCATCACGCCCACGGAAGAGGATCATCACGCCCACGGAAGAGGATCTCACGGGTTAGAAACACAATGGTGAAGTAAACATGACCTACTGATAACCACACCACACCACACCACACCATAAAACAACACCATCCATCACTCGTTGACACCATACTGACACCATATCACCACTACACTAAACATACGGCTCCCTAGAAGACCCTAAAATAGCAGACACCATACTAGATGATGTCTATATAATGGTGACATAATAACACTACACTGACAACTATCACCATAACCCTTAAAAAGATTATCACACATAAATACACCTATAACAGCTGCACCATTCACTTCACCATAACAGTAGCACATATCTATAATACTTGCACCATACTTTCAACTGTCACGTACACTTAATATATTTACACCATACACTATCATAATAACACCCCAGATCTACAATATATACACCATACCTTTTACCATAATAGTCATACAATAATAATTACACCATACACTACACCATATCCTTACCAGGTTAGCACTGCATATTCACTCCCACTAGTCATATTAGCACCATTCTTCACCATACACACATCAGTCTCACACCATCACCTTACGTCATATTCACTATATCAATATTAGTTACTCACCATGATAAAGCACCATATTCACTGTATTTATTATTACACACTTATATAAACTCTATTGTTAGCACACACACACACACACACACACACACACACACACACACACACACACACACACACACAACACAAATTTTAACGAAAGACTAAAACGATAATAATTGTAATGAAAAAAAACAAAAAACAGACCTGCAAGTCACTCAATGTATGACATATATGAGTGTATGTCTCAATTGACTTTAAAGTGTGTTTTAAGTACTAAGTCAATATTCTACTCAGAGGTCTAACATGAACTGAGATAATGAGAAACATTTGGTGTCTAGATCTGTCGTGAGAAACAATAACAATTGAGTAGTAAAGACGGATTCATGTATAGAATTAAGACATGTTCCTCTAGGAGATACAACACAAGATATGTCAAATACTTCATAATGGGAATATAAACGATTGAGTTTAATACTTTTCTTAATGTTCAAGTGAAAATAAGAGAGGTGTCGAGAAGGGCCTTGGACGAGGTGTGTTACTGGCTAATTGGACCCCAGCCTCAAACCTAACCTGATGGGCCCCTAGTCCTAAGAGGCCAAGATATATTGGATTCTTACTGGTTAGGTTAGGTTAGGTTAAGTTATGTACTAAGTGTCCATTAAGACAGCGGGCCCATTTGACCACACACCACTGGGACGAGATATTTAATTCTCCAGTGACAAGTTTTACCACAGAAAGATGAAGTGATAAATGTACAGACACTATTAACGCACAGTCAGTTGTCTCTCTTTTTGCTTAACCTGTTCAGTATCGACACAGTCCACCTAGTTCTCTATATCACAAGTTTCTTATTTATTTTCTTTCTGTGAACCAAATTATCCATTGTTCATCATTCACCTGTTCCAAATTTGTAAATATATCAAAAGTTTTATAATTTCGATATGTAATTATTTCTTTATACTAGTCAAACAAACTCACATGTAATATAAGATTCCTGAGTAACCTTGATGCCATAAGAATCATTTATCATAAAGTAAATATTTTTGATTCTTTCGTTCAAGTTGGTTTATTAACTAATGTTCAAGATAATGATATTCTTCCCAAGTCACACTCAACTCTCTATTTGTATCTACAATAACGAATAAAAGTGTAATGTTACTTGTCATGTTTATCTTATCCTGTAGTGTTATTTGGTGTGTGTGTTTTTTTAGTAAACATCGCATTAACAGGGTGAAGCACTCGCTTGTTGCCATGGAGACAATTAACGAGAGAGAGAGAGAGAGAGAGAGAGAGAGAGAGAGAGAGAGAGAGAGAGAGACCAGTACAATACATGGTCTAGCTCTACCCGGTCAGTAATACTCTGTGTTAATTAATTAATTCCATCACATGGCAATTTACCAACTCAACTCAGACTAATGTAAACACACCATGTCGTCAAGTATAAACAAACACTACTTGTTCAACACCACTTGTTCAACACTACTTGTTCAACACTACTTGTTCAACACTAGAAAGAGAACGACGAGAGAACTGAGAGGGGTGAGAGAGGAAAGTGAGAATCTTGGAGTATTTCTCATATTATTTTTGAAGAAAGACTGAGACACGCCACCGACCCTTACCACAACCTCTTGTCTCGGCAGCGCCTTACAAGTCTCCTCACAAAGTTCACTCCAGTCTTCTATCTTATTCCTCAATCTTTTTTTTTTTTATTCACGTTTTTATTAATTTGTTTATTTACTTTATTTATTTATGATCTAAAGTGATATATGATTATAATACACTGGGAGACTTGTGTAAGGGTTAGGTTAGGTTAGGTTAGGTTAGGTTAGGTTGTGTGTTTTACTAAAGAAAGACGAAGTTTAAAAAAAAATCGATCATGTTGGAGAAGACTAGAGTACAGTGACTGACTCGAAAGCTAAATTGAATGGCCCTTGGGAGTAAGAGCTGGTGGAGGAGGGAAGCTGAGAGAGAGAGAGAGAGAGAGAGAGAGAGATGTGATAGAAGTGGGAAAATAGTGTGGGTGGAGGAAGGAGGAGGTGTGGTTGAAGTGAAGGGTGGATTAGCAAAGGTGGAGGAGGAGGATAGGGCAGGACCTAACCTAACCTAACCAAACCTAACCTAACCTAACTAATCATTACTAAAAGATATAAAAAAGAAATTCAGCTTAATAGAGTCGATCAAGGTTCCATGAGTACACTGGTTCCCTTCAACATACAAAGGCTGACACTTTCCTGTTTATTAAAGATCCCAAACGCTTATATATACATCTGTCTGCCTGTCCGTCTGTCTGTCTGTCCGTCTGTCTGTCTGTCTGTTTCTCTGTCTGTCTGTTCTTTCTCTTCAAATTTTGGATTAAATTATAATATTCTTTCTCAGAGTAATTTTTCTGTAGTTACTTCCCTGGCGGAGATGATTATGATCTTTCGTACAAATACAGAAATTATAACAAGTATTTGTAGAGTATAATAATGTATTTGTTTTACGTATGTGTTCGTTTCCTCACACCGCTGGCTTCGTCTTCATGATGAATGAGTAAACAAAGCCGAACGCGTTATCAATGTTATCTATGGAAGGAAATTGGTGTTTCCTTACTCACTCTGTTTACTTTTTTTCTACTTTTTTGGTAATTATAATAAATCTTGAACTATATAATTAAACACCATATCCCTGAGTAATTAATATACTCATCTGTGTAGTTAGTTACCCGTGTACTTAATTACCTGAGTAGTCATTAAGAATACTTCCACCTGTCAAATTATATTCAATAAGTAGCTAAGAATAAAAGACTTAATTAACCCATTATGAGATATTTCAAACTAATATTTACCTCACCTTAAATAGATCACCTTAATAAATCACTACCAGTTTCCATGTAGAGAATAATAGTGAGTTATTTAATACCCCAGGGAAATAAAGTAAGTGATTTTCCAATATCTCTGAAACCTTTTGCCAATCACCGTGATTCAGTAAACTCTAGCAGAATATTTATTAAGAAACTCTATCAGCATCCTACACAATTTTCTACTTTGGTGTTTAATGGTTAATATATCCCATAAGTATATTCTATTAGTATATTCCATTATTATATTCCATTTTATAGAGTTAAGGCTAAATGATGGAGGTTTATCAAGAACTAAATGTAAATCGTCTCGCATCTCATATACCCACGACAACACACACACACACACACACACACACACACACACACACACACACACACCTCCAGTAGTAACTCAAGACTGGGACGACTCTGTATCTCAGGGATGGAAAGTCAAGGTTTGTTATCACTGCCTTGACGATTTTTATTCTTATATTATATTCTATTTAATAAGAACACAAGATACTTACAGTGTTTGGTAGATTAATTAGGATATGATTCGAGTTAAATTTTTGGTTATGTTAAATGATTCGGGTTAAGAATTGTGGTTATGTTATATCATACGAAGGAGATATGTAACCTAACCTAACCTAACCTAGCCTAACTTAACTTAACCTAACCTAACCTGACATTGACTATACTTGTGAGGAAGACGAAAGTTTGGAAAGCTTTTAAAGAATCTGGAGCTACTTTCAAGGAACACATCTTTAGCGCTACTTAAGGAACACTGTCAACTGGAACTTGTTATTGTTTTTGTCGGGAATTATATAGCTTCGTCTTTAATCACACACACACACACACACACACACACACACACACACACACACACACACACACACACACACACACACACACACACACACACACACACACACACACACCCTATTTCAGAACAACATCTAAGACCTTTGGTCATCAACTATCCAGGTGCTTAATTTCATTTGGCTTCTCTTCCTACAAATTGACCTCATCAGCAAATATTGATATAGCTGGACACCAGCCATCATATCTGGCCATAATACCTGGCCATCATCGACCATCACACCCAGTCATCACACCCAGCCACCACACACACACACACAACACACACACACACACACACACACACACACACATACAACACACACACACACACACACACACACACACACACTCTATTAACTTAAAAAAAACAGCAAAAACAAAACAAGACACACTTACTAATATCAAGTGTCTCTGTAATTTCTCCTTAAGTTAATTGTAATCATCATGGTAATATAGGTAATAGCCACGACTCACCTGACCACTCAGCTAATACCTGTGTGGCTTAATGATTTACGGAACCACTCTCATGATTGTTCCCCTGACCAAACGTATAATACTATTGCTTACTTAATAATACTTTACAACATTGAGTATAGTGTATAATTACCATCTCACCATTATGGCTATTATGCATAGTTTACATATAATGAAGGAGAGAAATATATCATAGTGTAGTCTCTATTTAACGGATTCTATGGGGGGGGGGGGCTACTATATGACGAGAGCAGTCCGTTATAGGGAGGGTTCACTGTAGTGTGTTTTAGTGGATGACTTTTCGTGTGCCTAAATTTCATCCTTCTGACCTGCCATGAAGGTTGATGGTTACTGTCTGATGTTGGTGTGGTCATGACGGTGTGGTCGTGTTGGTGTGGTCTTGTCGGTGTGGACAGTGTGGTTGAGATTGTGTGGTCGTGTTAGTTTGATCGTGACGGCATGGCCCTCCGCGTTGGTGTGGTCGTGACGGTGTGGTCGTGGCTGAGTCGTAGATGCCAGAGAGGAGTTTGTCTCAGCCTAACACACTTTATGAGTCGTTGGACTTTATTCCCTGTCTGTAAGTCGTCTCTAACTACCGGAGTTACGCCTCGGGCAAAAATTCTTATATGAGTCTTACGGGTGAAAGAAGTGGGATGAAGAAAGTCTAAGAAAGAATATAAAGAATGTAAGGAAAAAAATAATAAAGAGGACGAGAAGAAGAGGCGGGCGGAGGAAGAGAAAGAAACGCTTCACTGCCCTGTCTCGTCGGCTGGGGTCAGAGTGGTCACTTGGAGATGGTGGCCCCGTCATCAAAGTTTTATATCTTCACATTCAATTACCCTTGTGGCTCCCTCTAGCAGCAGACCCCGAGCAGTGATGACGGTCAGCTAGACAGTGAGAATGAATAAAGGAGGCAGAGTGTGGTGGGCAGAGACTGGCCAAAAAAATAAAACAATAGTAACAACTAATGAATGAAGTGTTGGTATGGGTCATAATTGATAGTGTGGGCATAATAGTGGTGGTGTAGGGCATAAGTAACGGTATGGGCATAAGTGATCGCATGGGTATAAGTAACCAATAACAACCAATAAATTAAGAAACAGACTGGTAAAATATCTCGGGGTAATTGTACTCAAGGATAAATGAGAAAACTTTCGGGGGGATGAAATTTATGAAAGAAGTTAAAGAGAGAACTAAATGAAATAACTACAATAATAAAAAACACGCAATAAAGAACAGAGAATAAGGAACTAGCTGATGATGATAAGGAACAACAGTAAAAATGGAGAAGGATTATTGAAAAAAAAACTTGTATAGCTTAAAGAAAACTATCAAAACTTATTCTTAACTTAAATAGACAGGTTTCTACAGGAGCTAACGCAAGAGTAGATATCAGCCACGAATTGATACTATAGCCAAAACATTCTTTCGACTCTCCTGATGTGAAAGCGAAGTCCTGTAAAGTTGGTATCTCTCTACACGCTCAGCCATAAGAACCTATCCTTGTGCCATACTGATTCAGCCTACGAGAGATTCTTTTATTCAGAGTCGAGAAGGAACCGACTTCAATATTACCCGAGAGAGATAAGAGAGAGAAGAGAAGAAGCCTCACAGAAAAGATGATAAACAGAGGAGATATGAGTGAAAAATAAATAAATAAAGACGTTTTGAAGATTGCTCGTCGATGGAGGCTACATCACCCACCATAGACTCCTGTTGTATGATTTACCTTCCTTAGTTATTAAGTGTATTGATCCGTTTAAATATGATAACAGTACGTGCTTCAAGATCTTATGGCTGTTGAAGCACCACAGAGAAACACTGAAGCAACAATAACACTGACGGCAAAGGCTTCATATCTTCGTCTCTCAGGTGTGTTGCCTCACTAAGACTCTCCTCACTTAGCCTCACTACGACTCTCCTCACTTAGCCTCATTCCGACTCTCCTCACTTAGCCTCACTACGACTGTCCTCACTTAGCCTCATTACGACTGTCCTCACTTAGCCTCACTACGACTCTCCTCACTTACAAAATAGAAACTCCGGGGTCGGCGCTCACATGCAAGGCTCATCTATATTCTCTCCTCGTCTCTGGGTTGAGGAAGACCGAGGTGACTGAGGAAAACACAAAACATTCGGTCGCTTAAGCCAAATGGAGCCAACATGACGCGAGGTTGGGGGAAATAGAAGCCAGAAAATGTTGCGTGTGAATTCTACTTGGGAATTACTTTATCATGTGTTGTTCATAGTCCCTTATGTAAGCTACTGTAGAGTGATGGAACTGCTATATACAGTATATATCGCTTGTTCAGAGAGGTAACAGACGGTAAGTGTTCAATGCTTGTTCGTCAAATGTACCGCTGATATTCACGTCAAAGTTCAAAACAATCATAAAATCACCAATTAATTATGACGGGGAAATACGGGTTTTACATTGTCTTTGTTGCTTGTTTTAATGTATAAGTATATTTAGGTGGTTTAAAGAACAGGTTCATTAAAACACCATTGACTACTTGATGTCTTCTATACTTTAACTTTCATGTGATGTTCTTACCCTTCCATAGTGTAGCTTAACCACAACAAACACTTCCCAAACTTAACGTCTAGTACAAGTGAGAAATAAATTAACAACCAAAAATGAAATAAATCTAGAAAAAATTACCTGTCCAAAAAGCCTTACTGATTTTTTTTGGCTAATATTCAATAACAATCTTTTTAAATTTGGCGTCAGAGATATTCGCTGGATACCGCTAACACTGTACTGTATGGCCACTATTCTCTAAACGACCGTGAAAACCAATTTAAAAGTAATTTATGATTTTAATTTCCACAAAGATGAGTTTTTACTAAGCGTTTATAAATATTTTTTTCATCAAAGACAATAATCACAAAAAAATAGTTTCCAGTCTTTTACGGTAAACATCTCACCTGACGTCCATTGCAATCCTTCTTCAATAACTCTCTAATATAACATATATAAAAATCACGAAAAAATTACAACGAGAGAAACTTCATTAAGTATCATAAGAAGATATATCAAGTAATTTGAAACTAAATGATCATACTAGTGCAATATAATTAAAATGTGTTTATATAGTATTATTATCGATCAATATTTACATAACTCCAGTCCAAATACTTCTTGTGTCAATCAATGTGAAGTAAGTGTAAATGGTATTGTATTCTGTTCTATAAATACTGAGTTACTGATTCTAGTCACTAAACACTCGAGCGTTAGAGGAGGATAATCCCATACTGCCATCCTATCATTAACGCCCATTAACTTTATGGCCTTCAAAGGATTGGAATCCGATAGAACTCAATTCCATTTGGATCACGAACTATTTAGATTAGTACCCACGAGGATTAAGGCCCATAAGGGATTAGGGCCTACGAGGATTGGGGCCCCACTAGGATTGGGACCCATTGGGATTAGGACCCATTAGGACTCGGGTGCATTACGCCTGGGACCAATCTAAGCAGACGGCGGCATGGTACTTGGTCTCTCACAGGAACTTTACCTCAACAATCTAAACAATCCTGGACCAGTGATTTAGACCATCAGAACTCGCCAAGTTTGCCTCGAGGAGTAAGCTGTCCAAAGTCTTCACGTTAGCTCATGACTTTTGCGAGACATGAAGCCATCAGTTTCCTTCTCATGACCCATAAGACCCTGACCTTGTCTAGCTCATAGGGCATAACCCATGAAGCTTATATGGAGCTGCGTTTCCCATCATTTGACCTACACGTAGTCCCGAGGCTTCCTACCCATGACCTATTTTGATCTCACTTAACCTAGATAAAGTCTCCAGCCTTCTTCCTCTTGTTTCCCTAATACATATATCAGTTTGTTCCCATTACCGCTGGTCTTGATCTATAAATTATATTTCCTACTCTAAAATGTCCCTTTCTTTCTTTCCTTTTCTTTCATTCTTTCTTTCTAACGACGACGCAATTTTCAAGAGCTCTTCTCACGAGAGCCTTGAGAAAGCCTTCATTAAGACCGTCCACCCACCTGCCTCTCTCATGATGTAGCTCTGATTTGCTGAATTCCGATACACCATTAGGACCAACACTCACATCAAATGGGCGAGTTCAGCCTTAAGGCGCAATGAACGGTTTTCAATATAGGATCACTTGTAGTTATTATTGCCAACACCAACGTAAGAAACATTACCTACAATTGACTGGGAAAGTTAGATGTTACTTAAGACATAATTATTAGTTGTATATAATTAAATGAATCGTATTTACAAAACTATATGAACTAGTTATCAGGTGTTGTACAGTATACCCGTCTTTAGGAGGTGTTCAATATAATAACTTGAAATTGGAAGTTTATATAATACGACCTTCCATAATCACACTTTAAATTGCTTCTTCCATAAAAAAAAAAATCCACGAATATTTCACGAAATTTATATCAGTAATAGCGCGCGAGCGACTCCTGCAATAAAACGGTGTTGGCAGCGACTGTCAATCAACCGCTGGTCGTCACTTCGTCCTCATGACAACATTTTACGACAGCGATGACACACTTTTATTATATCCTCCCTCACCTCTCACTCCTTCTTCTTCCTTCAGTTCATTACCTCTTCTCTTATCTCTCATGCCTTCGATTTATTTCACTTTATTACCTTGTATCTCACCTCTTACTCCTCCATCTTCTCTCATTAATTCTTCTTCCCCTTTCACCTTTTACTTTGTCTTTTAAATTATTACCCCCTCCCTCACCTCTCTCTCTCTCTCTCTATCTCTCTCTATGTTGTCTCCTTCCCCACTTCACACTCCTCCATCTTTCCATACTTTATCCTCTCCCTCATCTTTCTTTCCCCTCCCTCACCTCTCACTCCTCCCTCACCTCTCACTTCCCTCCCTCTCCTCCCTACATCACCCTGGTCATCTTGGTCTCAGTGCCGGCCAAGTGTTGGTCAGTTCAGCCGCTGCTCCCTCGCTTGACTGACCAAACGACGAATAATTAAGAGAGATGAAGGCGACCAGGACCCAGTGATCCCCAGCTCTCCTCCAGACACACCCACTGCCGCTCCCCACCCTCCTCCAGACACACCCACTGCCGCTCCCCGCCCTCCTCCAGGCACACCCACCCGGTCCCGCCCTCCTGCATGTACAATTTATAATCTTATCGCCTGGAGCCTGAGGAAGGTTCACGTCTCATACTTGCGTCATCAAGCATGAAGCAGGGGTCTTCAGGAGGCTCGACCTGATCCCGGGAGTATGACATCATTTTGGATCCAATTCTTGACAAATACTGGAAGGGTGATGAGTTGTTGTGGTGGTGGTGGTGGTTGTTGTGATGGTGGTTGTTGTTGTGATGGTGGTAGTTGTTGGTGGTGGTGGTTGTGGTGGTGGTGGTGTAAGGGGGGGACGGAACAAGCTGCCACTCCAAGTGGGTACTTACTTCACCCACATTACTGGTGATACATTTCATTACAGTTACCAGGCTTTATTCATAGCCCCAAGAGGACAACTTTACTTCTCACACATTACGAGGCACTTTCCATTACATCCAGTTATAAGACAACCTTACTTAAGATACTCCCCAGAGTGTTGGTGGTGCATAGGAGATGCACTCACACACAACATGTTAATACTGATACCAACAAATACATGGGTCCACTACCCAACATGGGGTAATTATTAACAAACACATAGAACCACACTGTGGACCATAACTCCAAGGCATATCCCAGGGTATAGCACTGGCGCCTCTAACAACTGATGACTGCTGTTGTGGTCGGTTACACTCCGACACGAGGCGGGTCTGGGGCCCTCGGCCCACGAGGTGGACCTGCCGTTTCGATCATGTTGAATCACCGACATCAATGCATATATTGATCCCTGCGGGGTATCTACTGGCTCCGGGGCAGTCGTGGGGTGATCCAAGAACCACAAATTAGATCTGGGGACAAACAGGAGAGGACGTGACGGGGGAGGGAGGCAAGGGACTGGGAAGCATGATGACAACACCATCACAACAAATCTCTCGTCTGGAAACGACCGACGACATTTACTTTATATTACTTCTCACACTGGGTGAATGACAATTCCACTGTTAAAGCATGAACACTGATATTCACTACAATGACTAGGTCAAGCTGAATGGCTAGGAACACATCTACAGTACATACCTGGGGACAAACAGGAGAGGACATGACGGGGGACGTCTCTCTTCCCGGTCCCGTGGTATATATACCCCTGAGTTGCCAGCGATCGCTACTCACGCAATGATAGAGATTACATACAAACCAACTGTTACTCATTCAAGGATGACCCTCAGTTGACAAAGATCTGGCGAATTACTAAAGTTGATATACACAGACTAATTCAAGATTGAGCTTGCCAGCAGAAGTGGAAAAATGCATTGACAACTGTCTTCGAAGGCGGGACTTACTGGGAGGGATCATGACTGCAAACATCGAATGGGAAAAACACGCTTCTTCTAGGGGATAGCTAACCAGCTACCCTCTCATGTTTTGCGGTCGTGGAGTTTAATAAGAATCATTAGTTAAAACAAACTAGCAGTCAATGTGACCATGACAAAGCTCCCACTTTCCCCAAGATTCTTATTATGCGGTAACGTTCGCTAAACATGTACAGTAGTTACACAGATTCTTTAAAATAACTGTTACCTTTCGTCACGATTTCACACTACATACACTCGTAACAACACATCAAAACTATTACAGGCATCTGGCACAAAAGACAACAAAACAAGAACACAATGGTTACATACATGGGATAAACGGTAGTTAAAAAACGCAATCTATTATATTGACAACATTACATAGGGAAACAAAATACAGATAATTAAGCATAAATAGGAATAATGTAATGATAAAGAAAAACATAAAAATGGGGTTACATACATAGCATAATTTTTTTTTTTACACAATACACACTCTGGAGATACAGCTTCTCATATCAAAAGTTTCACTCTAAGGAGATTAATCAAATGCTTACTCGACACCACTGAGATTTAACTTAGACTTCTCAAGCTAGGACGTAGATGAACAGACCCCATCAAGTCGAAGGAATGAATTGAATGACTTTAAACGAAAGAGTCATTGTCCTACTCGCGAGAGGCAGCAACCTTCGAGGGATCCCAAACGAGCGGCGATAATCCCCAGAATACGATGCAAAATGAAACGGTCCTTATGGGAGCACAACCAAACCAAAAAACTATCTGTATTTATGTCATTTGCCATTAAGCGAAATCAGTGCCATACATACCATGCCCGACCCCACCTAAAAGTCACGAACACTACTCCTATACACAACAACAAGTCTGATCAGGACTTAACTCACAAAACTTGAGAACTCACAACTGGTATCTTTACTTAACTGGTAACAGATACCCATCCGATGGTTGCATAACAGCCAATCCATCTTCCAATCTCTGTGTCTGTACTGCCAATTGACAATGCCTCTCTGGAAAAAAAAATCAACAAAAAAAATTCACAAACACCTACATACTCACAAACATTCCCATTTCACCACATTCCACACTCACATGGGCAAACAACATACTCACTTTCTACAACTTACTGATATAAGGCAACAACACACTCTCTCACTTACCAATTGTACTTCTCAATTGCAACACAAATATGCAAAACATCACCCTTCACCATGCACATCAACAACCAATGCATTCGAGTCAAAGGTCTACAACCCTTTAAAGAAATCTCGGCAACACTGATGCCAGTCTCTCACATAACTAGCAGGAGAGGCATTCCTCACTCTTCTTCCCTTCTACACTTCCCTGTCCATCAGGCCACGCACCTGATGAAGCAACTGGTGGCGAGACCAGGGTGTCATTCTTGTGAATGAACTTGTCTCCACCCACATACTTCTCAACTCTACACATCAACTTACTGGACATAGGTTCTGAGCTGGCTGCCCTGAACTGTCCTCTTGTGACGGCCATCATACTTGGAGGTCACAACAACTCACTGTGCTACACAACACGGGCACAGTGCACACCTTCAAAAACAACGGATTACTTCCTAACTGACCTTCTAATACACAAAAAACTCTTGAAATACTGTTCAAAATTACTGCTCCAATACTACTCAACATATTATTCACTCCCCTAGTGATAATACTGGAATGTGAACTTTTACTTTACTGCTTCACTGATGAACACACAAGAAGAACATCACTGTACTTTTTTGTCACTTTTCAAGACTCACT
>NW_024711292.1:3826854-3835422 GCF_018991925.1 Homarus americanus | reverse complement strand
TGTTTCACTGGCTGACAGCTTCAATCCTGTCACCCTTCAATCAGTGCCTGCAAACTGTTCCCGGGAGCCATCCTCAAAAACCCAACCTAAACTCATAATCAACCTAACCCAACTAACACTAACCAACCTACCCATATAACACTAACCCAACCTAACCCCAGTCAACATAACACTAACCCAACCTAACCCTAACCTAACATAACACTTCAACTGAACCCTAACTCAACCCCATGTCCTAAATATATAACATACTAAACCCAACCCAGTAATCCCAACATAATCCTAAACTAACATAACACTCAACCTAACATAACACTAACCTATAACTCTAACCTAACCATCAAACCTGGGCTATTGCTGGTTTTCATGCTCATCCTTTGATATTCTGAATAGCTCATCAACTATTGGAGCCAAGAATGGCGGATCAATGGTGGTGGTGATTGTAGATGTGGTGGTGGCTTGTGGTAATGATGCGTGTGATGGTGGTGTGTAGTATTACGAACATAAATACCTACCAAAATACCACAAGAGGTCGTGTCAGAATTTGACGAAATGTTACTAGTGTAGAGAAAATGTAATCGCTTACCGCCACACCTCTCTCTCTCTCTCTCTCTCTCTCTCTCTCTCTCTCTCATTAATTGTTAACCAGGAAACTGAACAAATATCTCCTGGGAATTGACTCGCTTCCGAGAGATAAATAAATATCTTTTAATCCCAAGTCATAAACCACCAGTATAATACTTCACCAATAAACCAAAGATCTTGTAGAGAGTTTATTTCAAGAGGGTAATATACACGTTAACTGAGGAGCTAGGATGTTTTATATAGTTTGTTTTAGTCTATTAAGTTATATTCATTTATGATTTATATGTTCCATGTAGTTCAAACCCCTTACGAGATATCTTCACCATCCATATCTTTATAATTATCTTTACACAATCTATCATCACTACTAAACATCTCACTATCCAATCCCATCACTATCTATCTTCTCATAACCCACCTTACTCACCCAATCCTTCAAGACTCAGCCTCACCATAACCCAACCTAACCTAACCTAACCAACCTAACCTAACCCCTGACTAATATCTCCTTACCCCCTCACTCCCATACATCACCTCCCTCACCTCCCCAGAGACCAATCCCATACTTCCTCAGTCACCTCTAGCCTCCCACCCCCACCACACCCCCCACACCATCCCTCATACTCAAAAGTTAACAAAAATGTCTAAACCAATAACCCAAACCTCAACTCCACGAATATTATAATTTATTTAACGCACTATATGGAGAAAAAGTCCGTATATGGAGGTCCAGACGTGAAACCCCTTAATGGATTATATTGTATAAGTCCGCTATATCGAGGTCCGTTACATGAATCCCCCTTAACAGAATATATTGAAAACAAGTCCATTATATACAAAGTTTCACACCTCATACCTCTCCAGATTCCACAAAAAAATATTAAACAAAAACAAAGACAACAAAAGTAACAACACTCAAACATATCCGTGTGTGTGTGTGTGTGTGTGTGTCGTGGAAGGCATGAAGAAGAAGAGAGAGGTTAATTAGGTTTGAGCTGATGGAAGAATAGAGGGAGGAAGAGATGAGGATGGAAGGGGGTGAGGGACAGGAGGGCGGAGGATGGAAGGATGGGAGGAAGCAGTGAGGGGATGTGAGGGATTGAAAGGGAGGACAGGTAGTGGTGGAGGAGATCGGTAGTGGTGGAGGATGAGGTAGTGGTGGAGGATGAGGTAGTGGTGGGAGGGGGATTAGGTAGTGGTGGAGGATTAGGTAGTGGTGGAGGATTAGGTAGTGGTGGAGGTGTACTAGGTAGGGGACAGTGGTGGAGGGATTAGGAGGGACAGGCAGTGGAGGGGGATAGTAGTGGGTGGGGAGGATTAGATAGTGGTGGAGGGATTAGGTAGTGAGATTAGTAGTGGTGGAGGATTAGGTAGTGTGGGAGGAGGCATCAGAGTGGTGGAGGATTAGGTAGTGGTGGAGGGGGGATTAGGTAGTGGTGGGAGGGGATTAGTAGGGTGGAGGACACAGTGGTGGAGGGGATTAGGTAGTAGGAGGAGATTATAGGTGGCAGTGGTTGGAGGGATAAGGTAGGGAGGAGGGGGAGGGGGATTAGGAAGTTGTGGAGAGGATTAGGTAGTGGTGGAGGGGGATTAGGTAGTGGTGGAGGCAGAGGGATGGTGGGAGGGGTGGGAGGAGGGAATGGGAGGATCATGTAGGTGGGGAGGGATTGCAGGAGGAGGGACAGGGTGGTGGAGGAGTGACAGTGTGAGGCAGGGAGGTCAGTGATAATGGAGATGTAGGTTAGAGGAAGAGAAAGAAGAATAATGAAAGGGGAGGAAGAGATGGAGGAGGAGGAGGAGGAGGAAGGGAGCATTGTAGAAGTCGAGGGGTGGTGGGGGGAGGGGGGTAGAGACGGATAGTGCCACAGTGCCAGTAACAGTAACAACCTGGTGGCACTGTCTATGGTGGTCAAAAGCCCCACATCTGGCACTCCTGTAAATCCTAAACTCTTTCGTTTTTCCTCGGATTCAATCTCAGAATTTACGAGCTGGGCCAAGGCTACACCTCCCTCATCCTTGCATATAGAAAAGTCATCGTGGGCTGAGGCGTCTTTCTGTCTGTCTGTCTGTCTGTCTGTTTCAGATTCCTCTCTCTCTCTCTCTCTCCACAGTCTGTTCAGTTACCCAGAGATGGTAGGGGGGGGGTAGGAGGAGAATATATCGGCATCTGTCACCTGAGTTCCATTGAAATTGCCTCACATACACTCTCCTCTATCCACCCTCCCTCCCTCCCCTCTCTCTCCCATCCACATACATCTCACCACTCCCACCCAGACATTCTCCCCCATACCCCCCCCACCTACACACCCCACACCTCTTCCGCCCACCACCCACACCACCTCCTCCTCCCACCCACCTACACCAAAAAAGTTATCCTCTATAGTAATATTTTTTACACTCTCGGACGCATCACAGTTATATACAGTACATGTTTGGGCCCAAGTCTATAAATCTGTCGTTATCTTTCAGCAAGAAACCGAAAATAGAATATAGTTATAACCCTTTGGGGACGATGGTTTAACCCTTTGGGGGACGATGGTTTAACCCTTGGGGACGATGGTTAACCCTTTGGGGACGATGGTTTAACCCTATGGGGACGATGGTTTAACCCTTTGAGGATGATGGTTTAACCCTTTGGGGACGATGGTTTAACCCTTTGGGGACGATGGTTTAACCCTTTGGGGACGATGGTTTAACCCTTTGGGAGACGATGGTTTAACCCTTTGAGGACGATGGTTTAACCCTTTGGGGGACGAAGGCTTAACCCTTTGGGGGACGATCGTTTAACCCTTTGAGGACGATGGTTTAACCCTATGGGGGACGATGGTTTAACCCTTTGAGGACGATGGTTTAACCCTTTGGGGACGATGGTTTAACCCTTTGGGGGACGATGTCTTTACCCTTTGGGGACGATGTCTTAACCCCTTGAGGGTAATGTTTTTAACCTTTTGAGGACAATAGTTTATCCCTTTAAGGATGATGATTTTTTAACCCTTTGAAGATGATGGTTTAAAAAGTAGAAATTGAGCGGAGTTTTGGGACGAGTGTGTTTGTCAAGGGACTTTGTTTTCTTTTATCTTTAGTTCGATTTAGCACCACCACGCTTGAGACTATAATCTGCTGTTCGTTTATCCCATCACCTGTAGACTGTTGATAGAGGTAATGAGAAAAAAAACACAGAATTCACATAGGTTTTTAAAATTTTAAGGACTTTTTAAAATGAATGAGAGAGAGAGAGAGAGAGAGAGAGAGAGAGAGAGAGAGAGAGAGAGAGAGAGAGAGAGAGAGAGGAGAGAGAGAGAGAGAGAGAGATTAAATAAATAGATAAAATATACTTAATTTATTCAGTGCTAGTTTATGCGATTCCTCCCCTGTCATATGAAATAGTTGTGACATTACAATATTCATTACGTGTTCACAAAAGATTCATAGAAACTGCAAAAAAAAAAAAAAAAATCCGAAGCTTGAGGACAAATCCGCTCAAACAATGTATTAATTCGACAAGAGGATTTGCTGTATGAATTTGTATTTGGTTTTTTCGGTGTTTTGTGTAGTTGACGAGTATAAAGTGTAGTTGGCGAATACAAAGTGTAGTTGGCGAATACACAGTGTAGTTGGCGAATACAAAGTGTAGTTGGCGAATACAAAGTGTAGTTGGCGAATACAAAGTGTAGTTGGCGAATACAAATTATAGTTGGCGAATACAAAGTGTAGTTGGCGAATACAAAGTGTAGTTGGCGAATACAAAGTGTAGTTGGCGAATACAAAGTGTGGTTGGCGAATACAAAGTGTGGTTGGCGAATACAAAGTGTAGTTGGCGAATACAAAGTGTGGTTGGCGAATACAAAGTGTAGTTGGCGAATACAAAGTGTGGTTGGCGAATACAAAGTGTAGTTGGCGAATACAAAGTGTAGTTGGCGAATACAAAGTGTAGTTGGCGAATACCTCTTACATCTTGACCGGATAATAATAACCATGGTCTTATAACTAGACAGTACTGTAGCTTCCAGAGCCTAATACCTCAGGTGTGAATACGTCATTAAGAGCACTAATTAACCTGTCCTAGAGAGCATCATACAGCACCCAATATTATTTAAGAGAATATTGTAGTACTCTCAGTAATTAAAAAATCAATATTAATATCCTTGTGTAATTTAGAATATCACGTTACTATTAATTACACACGATCGTAATTAAGTGACATTATCCATAAGTTGTATACAAAAATATTTTAGGTTCGTTGTGGTGGTGAATGTTATTGTATGTGACTTGTGAGTTTATGCCAATTGGTATTTTATTCTTGTAGATTTGTCGTATTTATTCATTGTATCTGGGTATATATTTTTTATAGTGCCTGTCTATTGTATATAAAAGGTGTTAATTGCTTTGCCCACCTGTTACCCTGTACCTGTCAGTTTTACGGTACCCATTCTTTCTGTCTCTTTTCATGGTATCTGTCTATCATATAAAAAGGGGTTAATTGCCCTTCCACCTGCTGTAGTGTATCTATCAAGCTCACCTGTCAGTCTCACATCCTGTCTTTTCTCATAGTACCTGTCTATAGTATATAAAAGAACTTAATTGCTCTTCCACCTGTCACTCTGTACCTGTCACCTTGTACCTGTCAATCTCGTAGTTTTCATTCTTATTTCCGCTTCTTACAGTATCCATCTTTACTCTCTCTTCCATCTCTCTCTTCTTCTGTGTCATAATTTATCGTTTTATTCTTCACTGTGTTTCGTCCTCTCTCACTCGACGTTCATGATTGGTAAAAAGAAGAGTGAGAAATGAATCATCTCTGTTTAGTTTATTACGGCCGACGTGTGTGTGTGTGTGTGTGTGTGTGTGTGTGTGTGTGTGTGTGTGTGTGTGTGTGTGTGTGTGTGTGTGTGTGTGTGTGTGTTTTGTTGCTAGCCTGCGTGTAACCCCAGCACACTACAGTGCAGAGAGATAGGAGAAATATAGCTGTAGAGAGAGAGAGAAAGAGGGAGGGACGGAAAGAAAGAGAGAGAGAGAGAGAGAGAGAGAGAGAGAGAGAGAGAGAGAGATGAGAGAAGAGAGAGAGAGAGAGAGAGAGTGTGTGTGTGTGTGTGTTGCTCTGACTTTCACTTTAACTTTCAAATTACCGAGTAAGCCAAATTAGCACAAGTAATTAGGGAATACTAGCAACTTAAAAAATAAAAATAAAAATCTTGAACTTGCCAAAACTTGTCAGGAAAACAAAAACAAAACATAAACAGATTTCAATGATGTTACCAGAGACGTATTTTATATTTATATTTATTTATATCATTATAGATAATTTTTTTTTCACTTTTTTTCCCCAGACAATAATCACCACTTGATGAACTACTTAATATATCAGTCGTTGTGTTCGTGTTATTAATGTCTTTTTGTTTTGTAAATATAATAATTTTTTATTATTATTAATTTTTTAATCTCTTCATTTCCATCCATTAGTCCATTTAACTTCATCTTACCACTTTAAACCCCCTTGACCCTTATCCCTTAATTCTCCCCTCCTTAAATTCTACTTAGCCCCATTTAATCCCCCTTTAGCCGTCTTATTTCTCCTTTTAGACCTCCTAACTCCCCTTACCCCTTTAACCACCCTTTATCCCCCTCATGTCCCCCTTTAGACCCCCTACACCCTTATATCCCCCTCACCCCTTACCTCCCCCTACCCAATTAACCACACTTTAGTCCCCTTATATCCCCCTTTCATACTCCCTGCCCCTTTACCTCCCCTTCTAAACCACCTACCCCCTTACCCCCTTAACTCCCCCTCCCCCCTCCCCTTATGGTGCTCGGTGGAAGAAATACAAATGATGGAGTATTTTTGTTGTTGTGTTGTTGTTGTTGTTGTTGTTGTGTTGTTGTTGTGTTGTTGTTGTTGTGTTGTTGTTGTTGTTGTTGTGTTGTTGTTGTTGTTGTGTTGTTGTTGTTGTTGTGTTGTTGTTGTTGTTGTGTTATTGTTGTTGGTGGCGTTTTTGTTGTTGTTGTTGTTGTGTTGTTGTTGTTGTTGTTGTGTTGTTGTTGTTTTGTTGTTGTTGTTGTTGTTGTGTTGTTGTTGTTGTTGTGTTTTTGTTGTTGCTGTTGTTGTGTTTGTTTACCTTCTCATTCACCGCCAAATTAATCCTAGAATCAGCTGTTTTGTGTGTGTGTGTGTGTGTGTGTGTGTGTGATTATCTGCATTCTTTTGTTTCTATTTATATTTTTAACCAAACTCTGTTGTTAATTATTTGTTAATCACTTGCAGATTTTGGTTTTATGTTTGGTAAAGAAATAATTTTTTGTTTGCAATGTAAGAGAAGTGGTCTATTGTTAACAAGTAATATAACAAAAGCTCTATATTGTTAACAAGTAATATAACAGAAACGGTCTATTGTTAACAAGTAATATAACAGAAGCTCTATATTGTTAACAAGTAATATAACAGAAGTGGTCTATTGTTAACAAGAAATATAACAAAAGCTCTATATTGTTAACAAGTAATATAACAGAAGTGGTCTATTGTTAACAAGTAATATAACAAGAACTATCTATTGTTACGCATCAATTATAACAACAAAAAGTTATACATACTTATGACTGTCTCTCGTGTGTACATGACCCGGGGACATTAATACTCACACAGATAAAAAGGTTTAATCCCTGGAGGCTATTTACTGAGAGAACTTTAACCCCCCCCCCACCCCACCCCACCCACTCCCACCCACACCCCACCCACTCCCACCCACACCCCACCCCACGTTAAATGGCCTTTAATTAAGGTTAAATATCGTTAAACTAATGTTAAATGGCGTTAAACTAACGTTAAATGGCGTTTAATTAAGGTTAAATGATGTTAAACTAATGTTAAATGGCGTTAAACTAACGTTAAATGGCGTTAAACTAATGTTAAATGGCGTTAAACTAACGTTAAATGGCGTTTAATTAAGGTTAAATAACGTTAAACTAACGTTAAATGGCGTTAAACTAACGGTAAATGGAGTTAAACTAACGTTAAATGACGTTAAACTAACGTTAAATGGCGTTAAACTAACGTTAAATGGCGTCAAACTATCGTTAAATGGCGTTAAACTAACGTTAAATGCCGTTAAACTAACGTTAAATGGCGGTAAACTAACGTTAAATGGCGTTAAACTAACGTTAAATGGCGTTAAACTAACGTTAAATGGCGTTTAATTAAGGTTAAATAACGTTAAACTAACGTTAAATTGCGTTAAACTAACGTTAAATGCCGTTAAACTAACGTTAAATGCCGTTAAACTAACGTTAAATGGCGTTAAACTAACGTTAAATGGCGTTAAACTAACGTTAAATGGCGTTAAACTAACGTTAAACGCCGTTAAACTAACGTTAAATGCCGTTAAACTAACGTTAACGCTTAAACCATCGTTAAATGCTTAAACCAACATTAAATGGCGTTTAATTGAGGTTAAATGACGTTAAACTATCGTTAAATGGCGTTAAACTAACGTTAAATGGCGTTAAACTAATGTTAAATGGCGTCCCCGGGGTGCTCTAAAGTTCGAAAATCCCCTGGGGTGCCTAAAGTTCAGGTGGTCCCCTGGGGTGCCTAAAGTCCAGGTGGTCCCCTGGGGGTGCCTAAAGTTCAGGTGGTCCCTGGGGTGCCTAAAGTTCAGGTGGGCCCCTGGGGTGCCTAAAGTTCAGGTGGTCCCCTGGGGTGCCTAAAGTTCAGGTGGTCCCCTGGGGTGCCTAAAGTTCAGGTGGTCCCCTGGGGTGCCTAAAGTTCAGGTGGTCCCCTGGGGTGCCTAAAGTTCAGGTGGTCCCCTGGGGTGCCTAAAGTTCAGGTGGTCCCCTGGGGTGCCTAAAGTTCAGGTGGTCCCCTGGGGTGCCTAAAGTTCAGGTGGTCCCCTGGGGTGCCTAAAGTTCAGGTGGTCCCCTGGGGTGCCTAAAGTTCAGGTGGTCCCCTGGGGTGCCTAAAGTTCAGGTGGTCCCTGGGTGCCTAAGTTCAGG
>NW_024711292.1:3822601-3826755 GCF_018991925.1 Homarus americanus | reverse complement strand
TGCTATTAACAGTGTATGTCAGACGGTGTACCAGTGGCTGGCTCTCTTAACACTACGGGATAAAGTTACATTTACCTTATAAATGACTAACCTTAACGCCTAACCTAACCTAACCAAGATAAAGTAGAAGTAAATTAATATTTAACATGGGAGACAGAAAGAGGAGGAGAGGGGGACGAGGAAGAGGAAAGAGGGAGGAGGAGAGGGGGGATGAGGGGGAGGAGAGATGGGAGGGTGGATGAGGGGAGGAGGAGAGGGGGATGAGGGGGAGAGAGATGGGAGGGTAGATGAAGGGAGAAGGAGAGGGGATGGAGGGAGGAGAGATGGGAGGGTGGATGGAGGGAGGAGGAGAGGGGGATGAGGGGAGGAGAGATGGGAGGGTAGATGAGGGAGGAGGAGAGGGGGATGAGGGAGAAGGAGAGGGGGGATGAGGGGGAGGAGAGATGGGAGGGTGGGATGAGGGGAGGAGAGATGGAGGGTAGATGAGGGGAGGAGGAGAGGGGAGGAGGGGAGGGGTGAAAGGAGGAGGAGAGGGGGTGAAAGGGAGGAGGAGAGGGGGATGAGGGGAGAAGGAGAGGGGGAAGGAGGAGGAAATCGAGGGAGAGGAGGAGGAATGTCACCTCACCTTTCCGTGAAGATTTTAGATAGTCCACCCCTCCTTCCCCTCTCCCCTCCCCCTCAGCCTCCCCTCCTTCAGCCTCCCCTGTCCTCCCTCCCCTCAGTCTCCCCTTCTCTTCCACCTCCCCCCTCCCCCTCACACTCGACTAGCCACTGCCCCTCCCTTCATCTCCACCCTCTCCTCCACCCTCCCACCCATCCTCCCACCCTCTCTCACTCCCCTTCCAACTTTACTTCACCCCCTCACTACGCCATCATCCCCATACTGGCGACAATGGCGACATATTACAGGCGAAACCTTTACCCTTCTGCCTCTGTACCCCTTCCTAATTCCCTCCTCCCTCTACCCTCCCCTCACCCTCCCACCCCCACATCATTTTACCGAGGGACTGAGTTTGTGTATTTGTCTGTCTGTCCTCTCACGTCATTGGCCTTCGTGACGTCATTGGCTATAGTGACGTAATTGATCATCGTGACGTCATTGGCTATAGTGACGTCATTGATCACCGTAGCGTCATTGTTTATCGTGACGTCATCTTCCAGCTGGCGTCAATTGGCCTAGCATTTTGTCGGTCGTGTAATAGTAGCAATATGCCTCTAGTTATGACACTCTGTATGTAACATCTGTCTGTGTCTGTCTGTCTGTCTGTCTGTCTGTCTCGCCCTGCATGTCTGTCTGTCTGTAAAAAAAAATATTATATTCATTGGTGATTCTTCATTTTCAGGCCTATTTTTCCCCTTAATATGATGTATAACTTTAAATAACAATAACAATGATAATAACAAGAAATAAAGATAAAAAAAAACAATATCTACTAATAACAACAAGTAATGAAGAAAATAACAAATAATAACAATAACACTACATAAGAAAAATAACAATAACAACAATAACAACAACATAACATACAGGTACAGTAAACAACATTATACCCTCTCACTATTTCATTATAAACAGGTTAGGTTAGGGTTAGGTTAGGTTAGGTTATAATATAATGTTACCTGACTCACCACTGCATTTGTTAAAGACTTGGAGAGACACCCCTCCACCCCTCATCCTCCCTCTCCTCACCCCCTCTTCCTTCCCCCTCCGCCCCCCTACCTCCTCTCACCCCCGCCCCCTACCTCTCCTCACCCCTCCGCCCCCTACCTCCTCTCACCCCCATCCCTCACACACCCCCACTCCCTCACACACCCCCACTCCCTCACACACCCCAACCTCCCTATCTTCTCCCTCACCCTCCCCACTCCTCCCTCTCCCCCACTCTTCCTCTCCCCCACTCCTTCCTCTCCCCCAGGCTCCTCCCTCTCCCCACTCCTCCCTCTTCCCCCACCTCCCCCCACTCCTCCCTCTCCCTCCACCTCCCTCTCACTCTACTCCCCCCAAAATATTCCCTGTGTGTCTTATTAAATTTTTCATCATAACAAACAACTTTCTCTCTCACGTTTTACCCGCAAGAATATTAAATGAAATTATGTTAAATTAACGTAATGATGAAAGTTTGTGTGTGAGGTTTGGAGGGTGAGGCTGTCTGTGGGGCGCTAGATGCTGTCGCTATTGCCTTAGAGAGCATGTAAGAAATTAATGAAATGTGTTTGTGTGTTGTGTGTGTGTTTGTGTGTGTGTGTGTGTGTGTGTGTGTGTGTAAAACAGTACAATACACTTATCAGCTTCATTAAGGCAGGTGTAATATAACGCTGTAATGTCTTAAACTATTTTTTTTTTAACCTTTAATAATTCACAATATAAATAAAAAATCCAAATATTACCTTAAGAATAATTTTTATATTTTTTTGAAGTTTTTTTTTTATTGTGATTTTTTATTCGCGTGGTATTTTTATTTTATTTTATTTATTTATTTTTGTTTTCATCTGGTAGTCACTCTGCGCACGGGCCAATGTTTGTTTACATGGTGCTGGGGTGTGGTGGACCTTACCTGACTCTCTCCACCTTCCCTGTTGGACACCTGCCTCGATACCTTCCTTCCTTCCTCTCCCCCCCTCTTACCTACCTCCGTCTCTCCCTCATTTCTTTCTTTCCTTCCTCCTTCGCTCACTAACTTCTTCTTTCCTTTACTTAATCTCTCTCTCTCTCTCTCTCCTTTCCTCTCTCGCTACTTTTCCTCCCTCCTTCCCCATCTCTCCCTTCAATATTTCTTGGGAAGGGTGAGGATGGTGATGATTTGGTCTCCCTCTCAGTATCCTTCTCCCTCCCTCTTCCTTCCTCCTTCCCTCCTTCCTTATACTTTTCTTTATCTGGCATTCTCCTTCCCCCATTCCCCCTCCTTCCCCCATTCCCCTCCTTCCTCCCCCCCTCCCCCCACCTCCCCCACTGTCCCAGCTGGCAGGACATCACGTTTTGATTATGCAAATATGCCGCTCGGTCCTCGTCTGCCTCAGGTAAGTACCTACGCCCCCCCCTCCCCTTCTGCTACGCCGTCGGGACCTTCACCTACACCTTGAGGCTAATTTGTCTTGCCTACGTGGACTCTTTTATGTAGTTAAGTAGACTACGGTATGTGTGCGTGTGTGTGTGTATGTGTGTGTGTGTGTGTGTGTGTGCACTTAAACTGATATATAAACGTAATTCAACTGACCTTATCAGACTTGACCTAACCTAACCTTACCTTGATTATATAACCTGACCTTCATTATCCTGACTAGACAATCTTAATTAACCTGACCTTACCTGCCCTGAACTGACCTTTTTTATCAACATATACAATTTGGTTTAACCTGACCTGACGAGACAAGACCTGACCTGACCTGACCAGACCAGACCTGACCTGACCTGACCTGACCTGACCAGACCAGACCTGACTTTAAGGTATCTTGAATAAAGGTCATATACTGAAGTCGCTGAAGGTCAAGATGAGGATAATCTCTTAATACCTGTAGGGCCACTCAGAGAACCTATTTCTTAATCCTGGCCAATCAGAGAGGGCGGATGGAAGAAAGTGTGAGAGAGAGAGAGAGAGAGAGTAAGGTGTGAGATAGGGTGTTTCCCCCTTCGTCAGCCATCTTGTTTGTTTACATTGTATTAGTGGATGAGTTATGACCATTACCAGACGAGGGGGTGTATGTGGGTGTCTTATTATCTGGCGTATTGACACACACACTCACAGATACTCATACACTGACGCTCACACATACAGACACACACACAAGACGTACACACACATACACTCACACACTCTTAAAAGGCCACTCACATACATATACCACACACACACACGCAGACGTACAGATATATAAACAGACTCACACATTTACACACACAGATACGTACACACACACACACACCATAAAAAAATTCTACTTTTAATAAAATACCGAATTCCTGTTTTCCAATAAAAAATAAATACAAATAAATAAAAAAACTGGTATGTGGTCGATAGCCAAAAGGCATTTTATGAAAGAATATTATTTTTGTGGTGGGTGTGGGATTGGGTGGGTGAGGGAGTTTGGACCCACTAGAGGAATGTTGAAATATTAGTAAGCTCTCTTGTTTACCTATGACGTAACCTGTTTATATG
>NW_024711292.1:3817601-3820101 GCF_018991925.1 Homarus americanus | reverse complement strand
TTCACATTTAGCGGAACCTCGATTTAACGATCTTCCTTCACTTTAAAGTCCGTTATATGGAGGTTTCACGGTATACAAAGTTGGAATTGTATTGGACGTGTCTGCTATGAAGGGCTGAGAGAGAGAGAGGGGGCTTGTTCTCGCCCTTTCTCCCCTACCTCGTCAATATCCTTCCCTACCGAGTCTGGAATTTCCCTCTTTCCTTCCCTAACTCGTAAATATTCCTTCTTATCTGCTCAAGGAATAAGATATTTTCCCTTTTTTTTTATTTCTCCAAAGAACTTGAGATAAATATTTTTCACATTGTTCAAAATTTTCCCAGTTTCTTCCCCCCCCAACCAGGACAAAATATCCCAAATTTTCCCCCTACCACCCACAGCCTCATAACTCCCTTAATTTCACCCTTACCAACTCATAACTCCCTTATTTTCTCCCTTACCAACTCATAATTCCCTTATTTTCTCCCTTACCAACTCATAATTCCCTTATTTTCTCCCTTACCAACTCATAACCCCCTTATTTTCTCCCTTACCAACTCATAATTCCCTTATTTTCTCCCTTACCAACTCATAACTCCCTTATTTTCTCCCTTACCAACTCATAACTCCCTTATTTTCTCCCTTACCAGCATCTAACACGTCCCTCCCGCTTGCCTACCCCTTCAGGAGAGCCCTTGACGGCCCCGCAGCTGGTGGGGGCGAGGGAGATTTACGAGGCGACAGAGCTCATCAAGATCGGCTGCCAACCTAGACCACCTCTACCTGCCGACCACAGACCCACACTACAATGGTACCTCGAAGGAACTCAGGTAGGTCCAATGGTACTTTGAGGTAGTCCAATGGTACTTCGAAGGAGCCCAGGTAGGTCCAGTGGTGCTTTGAGGTAGTCCAATGGTACAGTGTGGGAGCTCAGGTAGGTCCAGTGGTACTTTGAGGTAGTCCAATGGTGCTTCGAAGGAGCCCAGGTAGGTCCAGTGGTACTTTGAGGTAGTCCAGTGGTACTTCGAGGGAGCCTAGGGAGTTCCAATGGTGCTTTGAATGAGCCCAGGTACTTCCAATGGTACTTTGAGGTTTTCCAATGGTACAGTGTGGGAGCTCAGGTACTTTCAGTGAGACTTCGAGGTCTTCCAATGGTACCTTGAGGCAACCCAGGTACTATATACCATCTCTGAGTCATCATTCATTGTATACCACCATAAAGTCATCATCCTGTTTTACCAGGTGTGGGTGAGTCATCATACCTAAACTATGAGTCATTATCTTGCCCCCCTACCTGTCTGTCTGTCAATCATCATCATCATCAACAACAATACAACAGACTTAGCCATTGTATGTGCGTGTGTGTATGTATGTATGTATGTATGCGTGTGTGTGTGTGTGTATGTATGTATGTGTGTGTGTGTGTGTGTGTCTGTGTGTGTGTGTGGTGGTGGTGGTGGTGTTTGTTTTTTTCACCCAGGATGAATGTCACTCGCGCGTAAGACAAGGAGAGTATAGGATGAGCTCCACTTAATCCCTTAGTTCATCCTGTGATTAAAAAAAAAACATGTAGTTGTCTCGAATTGGTTGTTGTTGTTGTTGTTATTTAAAGGTCAGAGTGTGAGTAGACTGCATGAGCGGAAATGATAACATACACTGGGAGGTTTACACACACACACACACACAGGTAATAAGAATGATGTGGCGATTCTCTTGTCTGTTTATCACTTAATTAAATAACCTGTAGCCACCTGTATGTTTCTGTAATCACCTGTAGCCCTCACTCCTTTTCTTCCTTCCTTCCTTCCTTCCTTCTTTCCTTCCTTCTCTCCTTCCTTCCTTTCTTTCTTTCTCTCCTCCCTTCCTTTTCTCCTTCCTTCCCTCCTTCCTTCCCTACATATGTCCTAAGCTGTTGCGTCTCCAGGGATATAATTACCTCAATCAATCAATCATTCCTTCCTCCATCCATCAATCCCATTCTGCCAGCATCCCCTCTTTCCTTCCCTCTCTACCACCTTCCTTCCCTCCCTCTTTCCTTCCCTACCCTACCCTCTCCCTCCTTCCCTCCTTCCTATCTTCCACCTTTCATAATTGTTCTACCAAAATTGCACTTACCCCAGTTTCTCTCTCTCTCTCTCTCTCTCTCTCTCTCTCTCATTCCATCTAACGTTCAATTTGTAGAAAGGAATTATAGATAGTTAGATAGGTAGGGAGGTAGGTAGGGAGGTAGGGAGGTAGGTAGGTAGATAGGTAGGGAGATAGGTCGGGAGATAGGTAGATACGAAGCTTAGGTAGATAGGTGACAGCTTGGAACCCTTACACACGGGCTATTAACATGTAGAGTTATGCAGCGGTGGTTTGGGGGAGTGTGTGTGTGTGACAGTGGGAGAGAGAGAGAGAGAGAGAGAGAGAGAGAGAGAGCGACCTGCTTTAAATGGTCTGAGTATCTTACTGACTCTCTCTACACACACACACACACACACACACACACACACACACACACACATACACACACACACACA